>NC_069502.1:1228572016-1228872016 GCF_027579735.1 Bombina bombina
TGAGGGGCAGAGGGCTCACAGCCTGGCACGTGGGAGGTAGCAGAGAGGGCTCACAGCCTGGCACGTGGGAGGTAGCAGAGAGGGCTCACAGCCTGGCACGTGGGAGGTAGCAGAGAGGGCTCACAGCCTGGCACGTGGGAGGTAGCAGAGAGGGCTCACAGCCTGGCACGTGGAAGGTAGCAGAGAGGGCTCACAGCCTGGCACGTGGAAGGTAGCAGAGAGGGCTCACAGCCTGGCACGTGGGAGAAGTAGCAGAGGGGGCTCAAAGCCTGGCACGTGGGAGGTAGCACAGATGGCTCAAAGCCTGGCACGTGGGAGGTAGCACAGATGGCTCAAAGCCTGGCACGTGGGGGAAGGTAGCAGAGAGGGCTCACAGCCTGGCACGTGGGGGAGGTAGCAAAGAGGGCTCAAAGCCTGGCACGTGGGGGTGGTAGCAAAGAGGGCTCAAAGCCTGGCACGTGGGGAATGTAGCAGAGAGGGCTCAAAGCCTGGCACATGGGAGGTAGCAGAGAGGGTTCACAGCCTGGCACGTGGGGGAGGTAGCAGAGAGGGCTCAAAGCCTGGCACGTGGGGAAGGTAGCAGAGAGGGCTCAAAGCCTGGCACGTGGGGGAGGTAGCAGTGGGGGCTCACAGCCTGGCACGTGGGGGAGGTAGCAGAGAGGGCTCAAAGCGTGGCACGTGGGGGAAGGTAGCAGAGGGGGCTCAAAGTCTGGCACGTGGGAGGTAGCAGAGAGGGCTCGCAGCCTGGCACGTGGGGGAAGGTAGCAGAGGGGGCTCAAAGCCTGGCACGTGGGGGAAGGTAGCAGAGGGGGCTCAAAGCCTGGCACGTGGGGGAGGTAGCAGAGAGGGCTCACAGCCTGGCACGTGGTTGGAGGTAGCAGAGAGGGCTCACAGCCTGGCACGTGGTTGGAGGTAGCAGAGAGGGCTCACAGCTTGGCACGTGGTTGGAGGTAGCAGAGAGGGCTCACAGCTTGGCACCTGATTGGAGGTAGCAGAGAGGGCTCACAGCTTGGCACGTGGTTGGAGGTAGCAGAGAGGGCTCACAGCCTTGCACGTGGTTAGAGGTAGCAGAGAGGGCTCACAGCTTGGCAC
The DNA here is from genome assembly GCF_027579735.1 of Bombina bombina. Classification (NCBI taxonomy): domain Eukaryota; kingdom Metazoa; phylum Chordata; class Amphibia; order Anura; family Bombinatoridae; genus Bombina; species Bombina bombina. Next base: position 1,228,573,109 of record NC_069502.1, read on the forward strand.
GTGGTTGGAGGATTTACTTAATATGGTAATATCTGTAAATATGGACTATATGGATAATATGGATTTAATGTCTAGTATCTCTTTACTTGTATGACATGTTTAGAAACTTAGTCTATAATACACGTGTACAACTTTTAGACTATATACTGTTTTCCTTAGGTGTATATGTATTATAATTTATTTCCGTTGTCACGAATATTTCTATTACATAATAGATTTTGTTAGGTTAATGTGCATCTTATTTCACTATACGGTGATAGACTTTAGCCTTTACATTTTATTTCTATTATATGCATTATTTGTATTGACATCTGTGTGTTGTTTTAATGATATGTATATTACCGGTCTACATTTCCTCTGGTTGTATATCTATATGTTGAATTTGCACTAATAGAGTTGAGAATAGAATAATGTTAGCAATACATTTAGTGACTAGTTGCTTGTATAAAATTACTCTCATTTAACACATTTGCATATCATTTCAAATTGATGATAATCAGCTGCTCCATTGACATGTCTTTAAATAGACGGATCAGTACTAACCTAGTTTTATGTGAGTACGGGGCTATCCCGAATGTATTTCTTTTTTGATGTTTTAACTTTTGTATGCAGTATGCCCACAATTGGTATGCTTTTCAACATTTATTAAAGAGAGTTTTTTGATTGAGCCATTCTGGAGTTCTTTTCTTTCTCTTTTGACCAAGTGGTTGGAGGTAGCAGAGAGGTCCTTGTGTTATGTGAATGTTATTAAATCAGGCTGTAACAAATAATTTTGTCATAAGCCAAACTCAAGAGAAAGTAGTGAGCTATGTTTGCATAGAGGAGAATGTAAAGAAAAGCTAAGTTTTGCACATACAACCATGGACTGATCTGTTATATTAACCCATCACTTGACCAGATCATCCATTCTTCTCTGCTCCTTATGGTAATACAAAACAATGTAATTATGCCATTGTTGCTATTTTACCTACTGCTTCTTATGTGAGTGTTGGTAAAATCCCTTAGAATATAGGCTGCTATGGGTGTCTTGTGCAGTGACCTTTTAGATGAAGGTATTGCATATAGTGTAGTTGGTTGTTCCATTTCTTGTATATACAGAGAGAGGTTCCACACGTGTGTGACAATGGGGCATAAAGCAGCTTTGGTGGCTGCAGGCGTTTGTAATGTGGTGATCTGTAGAGGAGGAACATGACTAGAGACAATGGTTTGCTAGACAACAGAGGTTGGGCAGACGCTGAGGGAGGAATCACTAGGTGCTTGCTGTATATGAAGCTTTATCACCTTGGCTGCTTGTGAATTAATTTGATACTATACAATATAGAGGGCTTAACACTTACGATATATAAACATTCTGAGCACTGGCTTGTGGAACTAAAGAATCATTTGTCACTCATTTTAAATCAGCATTATTGTGTGGCTGTCTGAGCTTCCCCCTTGTGCCCTCCATCTTGGTCTTTTCCCTTTAATATCTTCCCAGCTTTGTGTTTGTATTTCTTTCATGTAATTGGCAAGAGTCCATGAGCTAGTGACGTATGGGATATACAATCCTACCAGGAGGGGCAAAGTTTCCCAAATCTCAAAATGCCTATAAATACACCCCTCACCACACCCACAATTCAGTTTTACAAACTTTGCCTCCTATGGAGGTGGTGAAGTTTGTGCTAAGATTTCTACGTTGATATGCGCTTCTCAGCATTTTGACGACCGATTCCTCTGAGTACTGTGAATGTCAGAGGGATGTGAAGGGAGTATCACCTATTGAATGCAATGGTTTTCCTTTCATAGGTTCTCTATTATCGGTCGTAGAGATTAATCTCCTACCTCCCTTTTCAGATCGACGATATACTCTCATATTCCATTACGTCTACTGATAACTGTTTCAGTACTGGTTTGGCTATCTGCTATATGTGGATGGGTGTCTTTTGGTAAGTATGTTTTCATTACTTAAGACACACTCAGCTATAGTTTGGCACTTTATATAAAAAAAAGTTCTAAATATATGTATTGTACTTATATTTGCCATGATTCAGGTTTTCAGTATATTTCCTTTTGCAGACTGTCAGTTTCAAATCTAGGAAATGTTTTGTTTTTTTATAAAAAAAAAAATTCTTACCTGGGGTATAGTCTTTTTCCAAATTTGTGGGCAGAATTAGGCTCGCGAGGGCGCAAAATGCCAGGGTTTATTGTGTCATTCTTGGCGCAAGATTTTTTGGCGCAAAGTTACGTTCATTGACACAAATTCGTAATTTCCGGCGTCTTAGTTCACAAGGTTGCGTCATCTGTGACGCAAGTGTGTCGTTTTTGGCACCAAAAAATATTTTTCTGTTGTGCGTCATACTTGGCGCCAAATATTTTCTTTATTTAAGACCCCGTTTCTATTTGCCTCCTGCCTTTTTTCTATGTCAGAGGGCTATGCTGTTTGCATTTTTTCCTATTCCTGAAACTGCCTTATAAGGAAATTGCTAATTTTGCTTTATATGTTTTTTTTTTTTTTTGTTTTTTATGTTGTTTTTTTTTGTTTGCTTTTTTTTCTCTTACATTTGCAAGATGTCTCCATCTGATCCTGTCTCAGAAATCACTGATGGAACCCTGCGGCCTGATAACAGTTCTACCAAAGCTAAGTGCATTTGTTGTAAACTTGGGGTTATACCTCCCGCTGTGGTTTGTAATAGTTGTCAAGATAAACTTTTACACGCAGAGAATGTATCTATCAGTAGTAGTTCATTACCTGTTGCTGTTCCCTCAACATCTAATGCACAAGATATACCTGTGAATTTAAAAGAATTTATTGCTGATTCTATTCAGAAGGCTTTGTCTGCCATTCCGATATCCAATAAACGTAAAAGGTCTTTTAAAACTTCTCATAAGGTTGATGACATTCAAATGGCCAGCAACATACTGAATTATCCTTCTCTGACGAGGATCTATCTGATTCAGAAGATCCTGCCTCAGATATTGACACTGACAAATCCTCTTATTCGTTCTAGTCCTCTTGATATTAAAACTAGTAAACGTTTAAATTCTGTTTATAAACCTCCTGTGGTTATTCCAGAATGGAATAGGCCTGGTACTTTTTATTCCTTCTTCAAGGTTTAAAATATTGTATCCTTTGCCAACTGATAGATTGGAGTTTTGGGAAAAGATCCCCAAAGTTGATGGGGCTTTGTCTACTCTTTCTAAGCGCACTACTATTCCTACGGAAGATAGTACTTCTTTTAAAGATCCTTTAGATAGGAAACTTGAATCTTATCTAAGGAAAGCTTATTTATATTCAGGTCTTCTTCTTAGGCCTGCAATTTCTTTGGCTGATGTTGCAGCTGCTTCAACTTTTTGGTTGGAAACTTTAGCGCAACAAGTATCGGATCATGCTTTGTCTAGCATTGTTAAGTTGATTCAACATGCTAATAATTTCATTTGTGATGCCATTTTTTATATTATCAAAATTGATGTTAAATCTATGTTTTTAGCTAGAAGAGCTTTGTGGCTCAAATCTTGGAATGCTGATATGACTTCTAAGTCCAGATTGCTATCTCTTTCTTTCCAAGGTAATAAATTATTTGGTTCTCAGTTGGATTCAATAATTTCAACTGTCACTGGGGGGAAGGGAGTTTTTTTTGCTTCAGGATAAAAGACCTAAGGGTAAATCTAAAGCTTCTAACCGTTTTCGTTCCTTTCGACAAAATAAGGAACAGAAACATAATCCTTCCTCTAAGAAATCTGCTTCCAATTGGAAGCCTTCTTCAAATTGGAATAAATCCAAGCCATTTAAGAGATCAAAGCCAGCCCCCAAGTCCACATGAAGGTGCGGCCCTCATTCCAACTCAGCTGGTAGGGGGCAGATTAAAATTTTTCAAATATGTTTGTATCAATTCGGTCCAAAATCATTGGATTCAGAGTATTGTCTCTCAGGGGTACAGAATAGGATTCAGAGTAAGACCGCCTGTTTTTTAAATTTCTACAATAAAGGTTATATTTTAAAATCCTGTTGGGGAATTCCGTCCTTTAGTTTAGGGCCCAGAGTGCTGCAAGTGCATACTTTGGGAATTTTGGTATCCTATATATCAATTTTCCTTTTCATAGGATTTACATTTTGCACAAGCACCATTTCCTCTAGATACTTATAGGTTGACTAAAGTAGACTTCCTACATATATGCAAATAAACTACAAGAGGAAAAGCCTAAGTAGTGCCACTGTTCTTTTGGTGTGTTAGTAGGATCCAGAGTAAGACCGCCTGTTAGAAGATTTTTTTTCACTCACGTATTCCAGCAAACCCAGTAAAGGCTCAGGCTTTCCTGGAGTTTTCAGGTGTAATTATGCCAGTTCCATTTCAGGAACAGGGTCTGGGGTTTTATTCAAATCTATTCATTGTCCCAAAGAAAGAAAATTGATTCAGACCAGTTTTGGATCTAAAGATTTTGAATCGATATGTAAGAGTACTAACTTTCAAGATGGTGACTATAAGGACTATTCTGCCTTTTGTTCAGCAAGGGCATTATATGTCCACAATAGACTTTCAGGATGCATATCTTCATATTCCGATTCATCCAGATCACTATCAGTTCCTGAGATTCTCTTTTCTAGACAAGCATTACCAATTTTTTGCTCTTCCTTTTGGCCTAGCAACAGCTCCAAGAATCTTTTCAAAGGTTCTAGGTGCCCTAGAACCTTTATGTTCTGCAGAATCTCACACAAATCAACTAGTGTTGTTTCTTCAAAGACATGGTTGGAGGATCAATTTACCAAAAAGTTATTTGATTCCTCAGACAAAGGTAACCTTTTTAGGTTTTCAGATAGATTGTGTCCATGACTTTATCTCTAACAGACAAGAGACGTTTGAAATTGGTTGCAGCCTGTTGGAACCTTCAGTCTCAGTCATTCCCTTCAGTAGCTATATGCATGGAAGTTTTAGGTCTCATGACTGCAGCATCGGACGCAATCCCCTTTGCTCGTTTTCATATGAGACCTCTCCAGCTTTGTATGCTGAACCAATGGTGCAGGGATTATACAAGGATATCACAATTAATATCCTTAAATCCCAATGTTCGACCTTCTCTGACTTGGTGGTTAGATCACCATCGTATAATTTTAGGGGCCTCTTTTGTTCGTCCAACCTGGACTGTGATCACAACAGATGCAAGTCTTTCAGGTTGGGGAGCTGTTTGGGGATCTCTGACAGCAACAAGGGGTTTGGAAATCTCAAGAGGCGAGATTACCAATTAATATTTTGGAACTCCGTACGATTTTCAGAGCCCTTCAGTCTTGGCCTCTGTTGAAGAGAGAACCATTCATTTGTTTTCAGACAGACAATATCACAACTGTGGCATATGTCAATCATCAGGGTGGGACTCGTAGTCCTCAAGCTATGAAAGAAGTATCTTGGATACTTGTTTGGGCGGAATCCAGCTCTTGTCTAATTTCTGCCGTTCATATCCCAGGTATAGACAATTGGGAAGTGGATTACCTCAGTTGTCAGACTTTACATCCGAGAGAATGGTCTCTCCACCCAGATGTGTTTTCTCAAATTGTTCAGATGTGGGGGCTTCCAGAAATAGATCTGATGGCATCTCATCTAAACAAAAAACTTCCCAGGTACCTGTCCAGGGATCCTCAGGCGGAAGCAGTGCATGCATTGACACTTACTTGGCGTTATCAACCTGTTTATATTTTCCCGCCTCTAGTTCTTCCAAGAGTGATCTCCAAAATCATCATGGAGCAATCGTTTGTGCTGCTGGTGGCCCCAGCATGGCCTCACAGGTTTTGGTATGCGGATCTTGTTCGGATGTCCAGTTGCCAACCTTGGCCACTTCCATTAAGGCCAGACCTATCTCAAGGGTCCGTTTTTCCATCAGGATCTCAAATCATTAAATTTTGAAGGTATGGAAATTGAACGCTTAGTCAAAGAGGTTTCTCTGACTCGGTGATTAATACTATATTACAGGCTCGTAAATCTGTTTCTTGAAAGATTTATTATCAAGTTTGGTAGACTTACATTTCATGGTGTTCTTCTCATAAATTCTCTTGGCATTCTTTTAGAATTCCTAGAAGTTTACAGTTTCTTCAGGATGGTTTGGATAAAGGTTTGTCTGCAAGTTCTTTGGAAGGACACATCTCTGCTCTTTGTTTTATTTCATAGAAAGATTGCTAAACTTCCTGATATTCATTGTTTTGTGCAGGCTTTGGTTCGTATCAAGCCTGTCATTAAATCAATCTCTCCTCCTTGTAGTCTTCGTTTTGAAGGCTTTACAGGCTCCTCCGTTTGAGCCTATGCATTCTTTAGACATTAAACTACTTTCTTTGAAAGTGTTGTTTCTTTTGTCCATCTCTTCTGCTAGAAGAGTTTCTGAATTATCCGCTCTCTTGTGAATCACTTTCTGATTTTTCATCAGGATAAGGCAGTTTTGCGGACTTCATTTAAATTTCTACCTAAGGTTGTAAATTCTAACATTAGTAGAGAAATTGTTGTCCCTTCTTTGTGTCTTAATCCTAAGAATTCTTTTGAAAGATCTTTACATTCTTTGGATGTGGTGAGAGCTTTGAAATACAGGTAGCCCTCAGTTGACGCCGGGGTTAGGTTCCAGGAGGAATGGTTGTAAATTGAAACCATTGTAAATTGAAACCCAGTTTATAATGTAAGTCAATGGGAAGTGAGGGGGTTAGGTTCCAGGCCCCTCTCAAAATTGTCATAAGTAACACCTAATACATTATTTTTAAAGCTTTGAAATGAAGACTTTAATTGCTAAACATCATTATAAACCTAATAATATAGATTGTATAATCATCAAACTAAGTTTAATGAACAAAAACATTTGCTAACTGCACCTAATTAAATAATCACACAACAGACTGCATCATCAAACTAAGTTTAATGAACAAAACGTTTTTTTACTTGCATTTTTCTGCAATCCGTTCTCTGCATTGCTAGCATGTTAGATAATATTGGGTCTGCACCTATTCTATGCATTTCAATCTGCAGTGATTAAGCAGTTAGGCACCCTCACCTCAAGCAGCTGGACAGGAAGATGATAGGGAAGTGGCTGCTAAAACTTTTTGCTCGATAGCTGTCTGTTCTGTGTACACAGATCAATATCAGGCTGTTAAATTGCATATCTTTGCTGCAAAACAAGCGGACAGCTCCACCTACTGGCTATTTTTATTAGTGCACTTTGCTTTCCAAAGCTTTTCAATAGCAGTCACAAGATTGAAAAAAAAGGTTGTTATTCTGAAACGGCGCAAATTGAACCGGCGTAAACCGAGGGCCACCTGTATTATGTTGAAGCTACTAAAGATTTCAGGAAGACTTCTAGTCTAGTTGTTATATTTTCTGGTTCCAGGAAAGGTCAGAAGGCTTCTGCTGTTTCCTTGGCCTTGTGGTTAAAACTTTTGATTCATCAAGCCTACTTGGAGTCGGGTCAAGCCCCGCCACAGAGAATTACAGCTCATTCTACTAGATCAGTCTCCACTTCCTGGCCTTTTAAGAATGAAGCTTCAGTTGATCAGATTTGCAAAGCTGCTACTTCTTCGGAAGCAGTTTTTGGTAGAAAAGTTCTTAATGCAGCGGTTTCAGTTTTCTGCCGTTGATTTAAGTTTTTTCCTCACATTTATGAGAATTAACTTATATTTTGGGTTGTGGATTATTTTTTTCAGCGGAAAATGGCTGTTTTTATTTTTATCCCTCCCTCTCTAGTGACTCTTGGGTGGAGTTCCACATCTTGGGTATTGCTATCCCATATGTCACTAGCTCATGGACTCTTGCCAATTACATGAAAGAAAACATAATTTATGTAAGAACTTACCTGATAAATTGGTTTTTCATATTGGCAAGAGTCCATGAGGCCCACACTTTTTTTTTATGGTGGTTATGATTTTTTTGTATAAAGCACAATTATTTCCAAATTCCTTTGTTGATGCTTTTTACTCCTTTCTTTATCACCCCACTTCTTGGCAAATCGTTAAACTGAATTGTGGGTGTGGTGAGGGGTGTATTTATAGGCATTTTGAGGTTTGGGAAACTTTGCCCCTCCTGGTAGGATTGTATATCCCATACGTCACTAGCTCATGGACTCTTGCCAATATGAAAGAAATGAATTTATCAGGTAAGTTCTTACATAAATTATGTTTTTCCGACCTTATTTGTCCGTTTCTGACCCAGAACTTTGTTTTCAGACTTCAGATCATGCCAAACAGCTCTTTGGTTATCTTCCATGTCACCAGTGAGGATTCTGGGAAATACACCTGCATTGCTGGCAACGTGTGTAACATTAAACACCAAGATGCCTTCCTTTATGTTGTGGGTAAGAAAAGAAAATAAAATGTCAGGACTAGAGGGAAGTGCTGGGATTTATATGAGCTAGAGGGAGTGGAACAGTTCATTAATGCCCTGAAATGAGGGGTGGGTGGTTGTCCAGGATTTGCCAGGTTTGAGGTGTAGATAGGTTGGCTTGATGAGTTACAGTGCATTAGCTTTACAGAACTCTTGTAGTCATTTGATCTATCTTGACCTTTTCCTCAGACAAACCACATGATGAGTCTAGGGAATCTGAAAGCAGCACCCCATACAAGATGATCCAGACCATCGGACTGTCCGTGGGAGCAGCTGTGGCTTATATCATCATTGTGTTGGGACTTATGTTCTACTGCAAGAAGCGAAGGAAGGCTAAGAGGCTGCACAAGCATGAGGGTGAGGAGCCAGAGATGGAGTGCTTGAATGGTGAGGAGTATTTAAATACAAACTTCTGATTCTGACTGTGAGTGACCGTAAGCAGCATATTACTTGTATTCTTGTTACAGGTGGTGCTGTCCTGCAGAATGGCCAGAGTACGGCTGAGATCCCAGAAGAGGTTCCTCTCACCTCCCTGGGAAATAAGAGACTAAGTTCCGGAGACAAAGTTAACTACCCTCGTGCCAACCTGCACCCAATCACCGCTTTAGGTATGCCGCTCCTATAAACTGCTACACACTTCTTTTTTGCCTGCAGTGGTCTAGGGCTGGGGTTATGATCATTCTTAGATTGGTTGGGACTGACTTCTGGTTTCTTTTACAAAACTCCTCTTATATAACTTTCTATTTTGTCTTTTCTTGCAGGTCGGGGTGAGTTTGGGGAGGTGTTCTTGGCAAAGGCTCAGAGTGTAGATTCTGGGGTCAGTGAGATTGTTGTCTTAGTGAAAAGTTTGCAAACCCGTGATGAGCAGCTTCAGATGGACTTCAGGAGGGAGCTGGACATGTTCTCCAAGCTCAATCACGCAAATGTTGTGCGCCTGCTGGGACAGTGCCGAGAAGCTGAGCCTCACTACATGATCCTGGAATATGTGGACCTGGTAAGCAAACCGTAGCATGGTGGTGATCCAACATTTTTTTTTTATTTAGAATTCATCATGATAATAGCAGAAACTGTCCACTGTCCCCATGACAGGCACAATAAGATTGTAGAGTAAGTTACCGTGATCTGGCAATAAGTCATTTTCACCAGTTCTGCTTTTTGGTCACTATGTTGGTCATTACTGTGTCATGTTACCTGTTAGTTGGTGAAAGATACTGAGCACACTGACGACACGTCCACTTCTTCTTCTCCACAGGGAGACCTGAAACAGTTCCTCCGCATCTCCAAAACTAAAGAGAACAAGGTGAAGACTCACCCACTGAGCTCTAAGCAGAAGGTAAGTGGCTCCAGTTCTCAACTGGGCTGTAACATTTTATAAATACATTTTTATGTTTAGAGATGTCACTGTTCACCAGTTGGCTCTATGACTGCTTTACTCTCTTACAGTTTTCAGTAAAAATGATAGTGTGGTGAATACAAGAGATTGCATGTGACCCTTATACCACAGTTATCAAAGATCAGACTTTAATCCATAATATTAACTAATCTTGTGGGTAACTTCTGCAGGTGAGCAAATAAATCCACCGTTCAGTTCATCCTGTAATCCGTGACATGATTCTTTCTGTAGGTTTCACATCTGATTATAGTGTTATTGGATTGCAGTGTTATTGGAATTTCCAGAAAGGATATAGATAAGGTAATATTATGGCCAGTAGATCGCAGATGAGAATTATACAAATAGAAACAGAAATTCCTAGCCCGGTCTGTTGTATCATTCCAAGTAAATGGCAAGTTGCCAATAACGACGTAACACCTCTAAGTCCTAGAGATCAGTATCTACAAATAAATAGAACCTACCTGAGGTTTGTGTATACGAGGGAGCTATTAATATTCAACAGAGGAATCCATTTATCCTAACTCCTGTTAAGCCGCCCGTTCAGGACTTATTTCTTTCATGTTATTAGCAAGAGTCCATGAGCTACTGATGTATGGGATATACAATCCTACCATGAGGGGCAAAGTTTCCCTAACCTCAAAATGCTTATAAATACACCCCTCACCAGTCAACACACCCACAATTCAGTTTTTACAAACTTTGCCTCCCTATGGAGGTGGTCAAGTAAGTCTGTGCTTGATTTTCTTCTGTGATATGTGCTTCTCAGCATTTTGAAGCCGATTCCTCTCAGAGTACATTGTTTGTCAGAGGGATGTGAAGAGAGTATCACCTATTGATTCTATGGTTTTCCTCACGGGAAATCTTTTCAAAGGTTCTCTGTTATCGTTTGTAGAGATTCATCTCCTACCTCCCTTTTCAGATCGATGATATACTCTCATATTCCATTACCTCTACTGATACTGTTTCAGTACTAGTTTGGCTATCTGCTATAGTCTTTCGGTAAGTATGTTTTCATTACTTAAGACACTCTCAGCTATGGTTTGGCACTTTATGCATTAATATAAAGTTCTAAATATATGTATTGTACTCATATTTGCCATGAGTCAGGTTTATGTATATTTCCTTTTGCAGACTAAATTGGGAAAAATATTTAGGACGTTATTTTTTCTTACCTGGGGTATAGTTTGTTTTGTTTTTGTTTTTTTCAAAATTGACTGCTTTTTCATTAATTTCGCGGGCAAAATTAGGCTTGAGAGATCGCAAAATGCATATATTTATTGCGTCCTCCTTGGCGCAAATTTTTTTGGTTGCGAAGGTTCCGATGTCTTAGTTGACGCCAGGTTTCCTTACACAAGTATGCGTCTGCCATGACAGAGTTGCATCATTTCCAGTTGTCAGCTCCAAAAAAATTTAATTTCCGTTGTGTGTCATTCTTGGCGCCAAATAATTATTTAAACCCCACTTCTTATATGCCTCTTGCTCTTTTTTTATGCTCAGAGGGCTATGCTGTTTGCATTTTTTTTCCCATTCCTGAAACTGCCATATAAGGAAATTGATAAAAAAAAAAAAAATTTTTTTTTTCTCTTATATTTGCAAGATGTCTCAATCTGATCCTGTCTCAGAAACCACTGTTGGAATACTGCTGCCTGATAACAGTTCTACCAAAGCTTAGTGTATCTGTTGTAAGTTTGTGGAGATATCTCCAGCTGTAATATGTAACAGTTGTCATGACAAGCTTTTGCATGCAGAGAATGTATCCATCAGTACTAGTACAATGCCTGTTGTTCCTTCAACATCGGATGTACATAATATCCCTGTGAATATTAAAGATTTTATTGCTGATGCATTTCAGAAGGGTTTGTCTGCCATCCTACCTTGTAATAAACGTAAAAGGTCTTTCTCCAACATAGGTGTGTCCGGTCCACGGCGTCATCCTTACTTGTGGGATATTCTCTTCCCCAACAGGAAATGGCAAAGAGCCCAGCAAAGCTGGTCACATGATCCCTCCTAGGCTCCGCCTACCCCAGTCATTCTCTTTGCCGTTGTACAGGCAACATCTCCACGGAGATGGCTTAGAGTTTTTTAGTGTTTAACTGTAGTTTTTCATTATTCAATCAAGAGTTTGTTATTTTCAAATAGTGCTGGTACGTACTATTTACTCAGAAACAGAAAAGAGATGAAGAATTCTGTTTGTATGAGGAAAATGATTTTAGCAACCGTAACTAAAATCCATGGCTGTTCCACACAGGACTGTTGAGAGCATTAACTTCAGTTGGGGGAACAGTTTGCAGTCCTTTGCTGCTTGAGGTATGACACATTCTAACAAGACGATGTAATGCTGGAAGCTGTCATTTTCCCTATGGGATCCGGTAAGCCATGTTTATTACGATTGTAAATAAGGGCTTCACAAGGGCTTATTTAGACTGTAGACATTTTTTGGGCTAAATCGATTGATATTAACACTTATTTAGCCTTGAGGAATCATTTATTCTGGGTATTTTGATATAATTATATCGGCAGGCACTGTTTTAGACACCTTATTCTTTAGGGGCTTTCCCAAAGCATAGGCAGAGTCTCATTTTCGCGCCGGTGTTGCGCACTTGTTTTTGAGAGGCATGGCATGCAGTCGCATGTGAGAGGAGCTCTGATACTGATAAAAGACTTCTGAAGGCATCATTTGGTATCGTATTCCCCTTGGGTTTGGTTGGGTCTCAGCAAAGCAGATACCAGGGACTGTAAAGGGGTTAAAGCTTAAAACGGCTCCGGTTCCGTTATTTTAAGGGTTAAAGCTTCCAAAATTGATGTGCAATATTTTCAAGGCTTTAAGACACTGTGGTGAAAGTTTGGTGAATTTTGAACAATTCCTTCATGTTTTTTCGCAATTGCAGTAATAAAGTGTGTTCAGTTTAAAATTTAAAGTGACAGTAACGGTTTTATTTCAAAACGTTTTTTGTACTTTCTTATCAAGTTTATGCCTGTTTAACATGTCTGAACTACCAGATAGACTGTGTTCTGAATGTGGGGAAGCCAGAATTCCTATTCATTTAAATAAATGTGATTTATGTGATAATGACAATGATGCCCAAGATGATTCCTCAAGTGAGGGGAGTAAGCATGGTACTGCATCATTCCCTCCTTCGTCTACACGAGTCTTGCCCACTCAGGAGGCCCCTAGTACATCTAGCGCGCCAATACTCCTTACTATGCAACAATTAACGGCTGTAATGGATAATTCTGTCAAAAACATTTTAGCCAAAATGAACCCTTGTCAGCGTAAGCGTGGATGCTCTGTTTTAGTTACTGAAGAGCATGACGACGCTGATATTAATATCTCTGAAGGGCCCCTAACCCAATCTGAGGGAGCCAGGGAGGTTTTGTCTGAGGGAGAAATTACTGATTTAGGGAACATTTCTCAGCAGGCTGAATCTGATGTGATTACTTTTAAATTTAAATTGGAACATCTCCGCATTTTGCTTAAGGAGGTATTATCCACTCTGGATGATTGTGAAAATTTGGTCATCCCAGAGAAACTATGTAAAATGGACAAGTTCCTAGAGGTGCCGGGGCTCCCAGAAGCTTTTCCTATACCCAAGCGGGTGGCGGACATTGTTAATAAAGAATGGGAAAGGCCCGGTATTCCTTTCGTCCCTCCCCCCATATTTAAAAAATTGTTTCCTATGGTCGACCCCAGAAAGGACTTATGGCAGTCAGTCCCCAAGGTCGAGGGAGCGGTTTCTACTTTAAACAAACGCACCACTATTCCCATAGAGGATAGTTGTGCTTTCAAAGATCCTATGGATAAAAAATTAGAAGGTTTGCTTAAAAAGATGTTTGTTCAGCAGGGTTACCTTCTACAACCCATTTCATGCATTGTCCCTGTCACTACAGCCGCATATTTCTGGTTTGATGAACTGATTAAGGTGCTCGATAGTGACTCTCCTCCTTATGAGGAGATTATGGACAGAGTCAATGCTCTCAAATTGGCTAATTCTTTCACTCTAGACGCCTCTTTGCAATTGGCTAAGTTAGCGGCTAAGAATTCTGGGTTTGCTATTGTGGCGCGCAGAGCGCTTTGGTTGAAATCTTGGTCGGCTGATGCGTCTTCCAAGAACAAGCTACTAAACATTCCTTTCAAGGGGAAAACGCTGTTTGGTCCTGACTTGAAAGAGATTATCTCTGATATCACTGGGGGTAAGGGCCATGCCCTTCCTCAGGATCGGCCTTTCAAGGCAAAAAATAGACCTAATTTTCGTCCCTTTCGTAAAAACGGACCAGCCCAAGGTGCTACGTCCTCTAAGCAAGAGGGTAATACTTCTCAGGCCAAGCCAGCTTGGAGACCAATGCAAGGCTGGAACAAGGGAAAGCAGGCAAAGAAACCTGCCACTGCTACCAAGACAGCATGAAATATCGGCCCCCGATCCGGGACCGGATCTGGTGGGGGGCAGACTCTCTCTCTTCGCTCAGGCTTGGGCAAGAGATGTTCTGGATCCTTGGGCGCTAGAAATAGTCTCCCAGGGTTATCTTCTGGAATTCAAGGGACTTCCCCCAAGGGGAAGGTTCCACAGGTCTCAGTTGTCTTCAGACCACATAAAAAGACAGGCGTTCTTACATTGTGTAGAAGACCTGTTAAAAATGGGAGTGATTCATCCTGTTCCATTGAGAGAACAAGGGATGGGGTTCTACTCCAATCTGTTCATAGTTCCCAAAAAAGAGGGAACGTTCAGACCAATCCTAGATCTCAAGATCTTAAACAAATTTCTCAAGGTCCCATCTTTCAAGATGGAAACCATTCGAACTATCCTTCCTTCCATCCAGGAAGGTCAATTCATGACCACGGTGGATTTAAAGGATGCGTATCTACATATTCCTATCCACAAGGAACATCATCGGTTCCTAAGGTTTGCATTCCTGGACATACATTACCAGTTCGTGGCGCTTCCTTTCGGATTAGCCACTGCTCCAAGGATTTTCACAAAGGTACTAGGGTCCCTTCTAGCTGTGCTAAGACCAAGGGGCATTGCAGTTGTACCTTACCTGGACGACATTCTGATTCAAGCGTCGTCCCTTCCTCGAGCAAAGGCTCACACGGACATCGTCCTGGCCTTTCTCAGATCGCACGGCTGGAAAGTGAACGTGGAAAAGAGTTCTCTATCCCCGTCAACAAGGGTTCCCCTCTTGGGAACAATTATAGACTCCTCAGAAATGAGGATTTTTCTAACAGAGGCCAGAAAGACAAAGCTTCTGGACTCTTGTCGAATACTTCATTCCGTTCCTCTTCCTTCCGTAGCTCAGTGCATGGAAGTGATCGGGTTGATGGTAGCGACAATGGACATAGTTCCTTTTGCGCGCATTCATCTAAGACCATTACAACTGTGCATGCTCAGTCAGTGGAATGGGGACTATACAGACTTGTCTCCAAAGATACAAGTAAATCAGAGGACCAGAGACTCACTCCGTTGGTGGCTGTCCCTGGACAACTTGTCACGAGGGATGACATTCCACAGACCAGAGTGGGTCATTGTCACGACCGACGCCAGTCTGATGGGCTGGGGCGCGGTCTGGGGATCCCTGAAAGCTCAGGGTCTTTGGTCTCGGGAAGAATCTCTTCTACCGATAAATATTCTGGAACTGAGAGCGATATTCAATGCTCTCAAGGCTTGGCCTCAGCTAGCGAGGACCAAGTTCATACGGTTTCAATCAGACAACATGACGACTGTTGCGTACATCAACCATCAGGGGGGAACAAGGAGTTCCCTAGCGATGGAAGAAGTGACCAAGACTATTCTATGGGCGGAGTCTCACTCCTGCCACCTGTCTGCTATCCACATCCCGGGAGTGGAAAATTGGGAAGCGGATTTTCTGAGTCGTCAGACATTGCATCCGGGGGAGTGGGAACTCCATCCGGAAATCTTTGCCCAAGTCACTCAACTTTGGGGCATTCCAGACATGGATCTGATGGCCTCTCGTCAGAACTTCAAAGTTCCTTGCTACGGGTCCAGATCCAGGGATCCCAAGGCGGCTCTAGTGGATGCACTAGTAGCACCTTGGACCTTCAAACTAGCTTATGTGTTCCCGCCGTTTCCTCTCATCCCCAGGCTGGTAGCCAGGATCAATCAGGAGAGGGCGTCGGTGATCTTGATAGCTCCTGCGTGGCCACGCAGGACTTGGTATGCAGATCTGGTGAATATGTCATCGGCTCCACCTTGGAAGCTACCTTTGAGACGAGACCTTCTTGTTCAGGGTCCGTTCGAACATCCGAATCTGGTTTCACTCCAGCTGACTGCTTGGAGATTGAACGCTTGATTTTATCGAAGCGAGGTTTCTCAGATTCTGTTATCGATACTCTTGTTCAGGCCAGAAAGCCTGTAACTAGAAAGATTTACCACAAAATTTGGAAAAAATATATCTGTTGGTGTGAATCTAAAGGATTCCCTTGGGACAAGGTTAAGATTCCTAGGATTCTATCCTTCCTTCAAGAAGGATTGGAAAAAGGATTATCGGCAAGTTCCCTGAAGGGACAGATTTCTGCCTTGTCGGTGTTACTTCACAAAAAACTGGCAGCTGTGCCAGATGTTCAAGCCTTTGTTCAGGCTCTGGTTAGAATCAAGCCTGTTTACAAACCTTTGACTCCTCCTTGGAGTCTCAATCTAGTTCTTTCAGTTCTTCAGGGGGTTCCGTTTGAACCCTTACATTCCGTTGATATTAAGTTATTATCTTGGAAAGTTTTGTTTTTAGTTGCAATTTCTTCTGCTAGAAGAGTTTCAGAATTATCTGCTCTGCAGTGTTCTCCTCCTTATCTGGTGTTCCATGCAGATAAGGTGGTTTTACGTACTAAACCTGGTTTTCTTCCAAAAGTTGTTTCTAACAAAAACATTAACCAGGAGATTATCGTACCTTCTCTGTGTCCGAAACCAGTTTCAAAGAAGGAACGCTTGTTGCACAATTTGGATGTTGTTCGCGCTCTAAAATTCTATTTAGATGCTACAAAGGATTTTAGACAAACATCTTCCCTGTTTGTTGTTTATTCAGGTAAAAGGAGAGGTCAAAAAGCAACTTCTACCTCTCTCTCTTTTTGGATTAAAAGCATCATCAGATTGGCTTACGAGACTGCCGGACGGCAGCCTCCCGAAAGAATCACGGCTCATTCCACTAGGGCTGTGGCTTCCACATGGGCCTTCAAGAACGAGGCTTCTGTTGATCAGATATGTAGGGCAGCGACTTGGTCTTCACTGCACACTTTTACCAAATTTTACAAGTTTGATACTTTTGCTTCTTCTGAGGCTATTTTTGGGAGAAAGGTTTTGCAAGCCGTGGTGCCTTCCATTTAGGTGACCTGATTTGCTCCCTCCCTTCATCCGTGTCCTAAAGCTTTGGTATTGGTTCCCACAAGTAAGGATGACGCCGTGGACCGGACACACCTATGTTGGAGAAAACAGAATTTATGTTTACCTGATAAATTTCTTTCTCCAACGGTGTGTCCGGTCCACGGCCCGCCCTGGTTTTTTAATCAGGTCTGATAATTTATTTTCTTTAACTACAGTCACCACGGTACCATATGGTTTCTCCTATGCTATTATTCCTCCTTAACGTCGGTCGAATGACTGGGGTAGGCGGAGCCTAGGAGGGATCATGTGACCAGCTTTGCTGGGCTCTTTGCCATTTCCTGTTGGGGAAGAGAATATCCCACAAGTAAGGATGACGCCGTGGACCGGACACACCGTTGGAGAAAGAAATTTATCAGGTAAACATAAATTCTGTTTTTTAAAACTTCTCATAAGATTGATGAAATTTCAAATGACAGACAACATACTGAATTATCCTCCTCTGAGGATCTATCTGATTCAGAAGATCCTACCTCAGATATTGACACTGACAAATCTACTTATTTATTTAAAATGGAGTATATTTGTAAATTATTAAAAGAAGTGTTGGTTACTTTGGATATTGTGGAATCTAGTCCTCTTGATACTAAAATTAGTAAACGTTTAAATTCTGTTTACAAACTTCCTGTGGTTATTCCAGAGGTTTTTTCGAGTTCCTGATGCTATTTCTGATATGATTTCTAAAGAATGGAATAGGCCTGGTGGTACTTTTATTCTTCCTTCTGGGTTTAAGAAGTTTTATCTTTTGCCAGCAGCTAGATATGAGTTTTGGGAAAAAATCCCCAAAGTTGATGGGGCTCTTTCTACTCTTGCTAAACGTACTACTATTCCTATGGAAGATAGTACTTCTTTTAAGGATCCTTTAGATAGGAAACTTGAATCTTTTCTAAGGAAAGCTTATTTATTTTCTGGCTATATTCTTAGGCCTGCTATATCCATGGCTAATGTTGCAGCTGCATCAGCTTTTTGGTTGAAAAGCTTAGCGAAACAGATTCTGATATGTCTAGCATTGTTAGCTTGCTTCAACATGCTAATCATTTTATCTGTGATGCTATTTTTTATATCATCAAAATGAATGTTAAATCTATGTCTTTAGCTATTTTAGATAGAAGCACTTTGTGGCTTAAATATTGTAATGCTGACATGGTATCTAAGTCTAGATTACTATCTCTTTCTTTCCAAGGTAACAATTTATTTAGTTCTCAGTTGGATTCAATTATTTAAACTGTCACTGGAGGGAAGGGAGTTTTTTTTGCCTTTAGGATAAAAGACCTAAGGGTAAATCTAAAGCTTCTAATCGTTTTCATTCTTTTCAACAGAATAAGGAACAAAGCCAATCCTTCCCCCAAAGAATCTGGTTCCAATTGGAAACCTTCAAGTTGGAATAAAGCCAAGCCTTTTAAGAAACCAAAGCCAGCCCCTAAGTCTGCATGAAGGTGTGGCCCTCATTCCAGCTCAGCTGGTGGGGGGCAGATTAAAATTTCTCTTGTAAAGGTGTATCCAGTCCACGGGTTCATCTATTACTTGTGGGATATTCTCCTTCCCAACAGGAAGCTGCAAGAGGACACCCACAGCAGAGCTGTCTATATAGCTCCTCCCCTAACTGCCACCCCCAGTCATTCTCTTGCAGCTCTCGACAAGAAAGGAAGTATCAAGAGAGATGTGGTGACTTAGTGTAGTTTTTACCTTCAATCAAAAGTTTGTTATTTTTAAACGGTACCGGCGTTGTACTGTTTTACTCTCAGGCAGAAATTAGAAGAATAATTCTGCCTGGAGGTTTGATGATCTTAGCGGTTTGTAACTAAGGTCCATTGCTGTTCTCACACATAACTGAAGAGTATGGAAAGAAAACTTCAGTTGGGGTGACGGTCTGCAGATTGCCTGCTTTGAGGTATGCTCAGTATATTTTTTTCTAGAGAGATAAGGTCTAGAAAATGCTGACAGTGCCTTGTATATTTAAGGTAAGCCTGATACAGTGATTTAACAACAACTGGGATCATGCTTGCAAAAAGGGATAATATTCATGTTAATACCTATATTACTTAGTGTAAAAACGTTTGCATAATTTATAAATAAAAACGTTTTTTCTCTGAGGGTGATAAATCTTTATTTGGTTCCTAATTTCCACATGGCTTGTTAGATTACTCCTAGGAGTACTTTTTGAAGGCCCTCTGACTTTGAGTGCATGATGTGAGGGGCCTATTTTCGTTTTCAGTCTAAGACATCCAGCTTCCCTGAAGGAGTCCTCTGGCTTATAGGACCTCTATAGAGGGTTTTGTTCCTGCAAAAATCGTTATTAAGGGCAGGTAGGAGCCACAGCACAGCTGTGGCAGTGTGTTTGACTGTTTAACAGGTTTAATGTTTTTCTAATTTGTTTTTCGGCATGAGGGGTTAATCATCCATTTGCAAGTGGGTGCAATGCTGCTTTAGTCTCTTATACACACTGTAAAAATTTCGTAGAGTTTACTACTTTTTTTTTCACTATTTTGCAGTTTATGTGGTAGTTTTTTTCTCTTAAAGGCACAGTACCGTTTTTTTATTGCTTTTTTCACATTTATTAAAGTGTTTTCCAAGCTTGCTGGTCTCATTACTAGTCTGTTTAACATGTCTGACATAGAGGAAACTCCTTGTTCATTATGTTTAGAAGCCATTGTGGAACCCCCTCTTAGAATGTGTACCAAATGCACTGACCTTTCTATAAGTTATAAAGACCATATTATGGCTTTTAAAGATTTATCACCTGAGGTTTCTGAGACTGACAAAAGGGAGGTTATGCCATCTAGCTCTCCCCACCTGTCAGAACCTATAACTCCCGCTCAAGGGACGCCAAGTACACCTAGCGCGTCCAATGCGTTTACTTTACAAGACATGGCGGCAGTTATGAATCATACCCTCACAGAGGTATTGTCCAAACTGCCAGGGTTACAAGGAAAGCGAGACAGCTCTGGGGCTAGAACAAATACAGAGCTCTCTGACGCTTTAGTAGCTAGGTCTGATATACCCTCACAATGTGCAGAAGTTGAAGCAGGAGAGCTTCTATCTGTGGGTGACTTCTCTGATTCAGGGAAGGCGTTACTTCAGTCTGACTCTGAAATGACAGCATTTAAATTTAAGCTTGAACACCTCCGCGTGTTGCTCAGGGAGGTTTTAGCGACTCTGGATAACTGTGACACCATTGTAGTCCCAGAGAAATTGTGCAAAATGGACAAATACTTTGCAGTGCCTGTTTACACTGATGTTTTTCCAATCCCTAAGAGGTTTTCAGAAATTATTACTAAGGAATGGGATAGACCAGGTGTGCCGTTCTCTCCCCCTCCTGCTTTTAAGAAAATGTTTCCTTTAGATGCCGCTACACGGGACTTGTGGCAGACGGTCCCTAAGGTGGAGGGAGCAGTCTCTACCCTAGCTAAGCGTACAACTATTCCTGTCGAGGACAGTTGTGCTTTCCTAGATCCTATGGATAAGAAATTAGAGGGTTTCCTTAAGAAAATCTTTATACAACAAGGTTTTATTCTCCAGCCTCTTGCATGCATTGCCTCAGTCACTGCTGCAGCGGCTTTCTGGTTCGAGTCTCTGGAGGAGGCTTTACAGGTAGAGACCCCGTTGGATGATATCCTTGACAGGCTTAAAGCTCTTAAGTTAGCCAATTCATTTATTTATGATGCCGTTTTTCATTTAACCAAGCTAACGGCTAAAAATTCAGGTTTTGCCATTCAGGCACGTAGGGCGCTATGGCTTAAATCCTGGACACACTTCAAAGTCTAAACTTCTCAATATCCCCTTCAAAGGGCAGACCCTATTTGGGCCTGGACTGAAGGAGATAATTTCTGATATTACTGGAGGAAAAGACCACGCCCTTCCCCAGGATAGGTCCAACAAGTTAAGGACCAAACAGACTAATTTTCGTTCCTTTTGAAACTTCTAGAGTGGCGCAGCTTCATCTTCCTCTTCTACAAAACAAGAGGGAAATTTTGCCCAGTCCAAGCCAGTCTGGAGACCTAACCAGGCTTGGAACAAGGGGAAACAGGCCAAAAAGCCTGCTGCTTCCTCTAAGACAGCATGAAGGAGTAGCCCCCGATCCGGGACCGGATCTAGTGGGGGGCAGACTTTCTCTCTTCACCCAGGCTTGGGCAAGAAATGTCCAGGATCCCTGGGCGTTGGAAATTGTATCCCAGGGATATCTTCTGGATTTCAAAGCTTCATCTCCAAAGTGGAGATTTCATCTCTCACAATTATCTGCAAACCAGATAAAGAGAGAGGCATTCTTACATTGCGTTCAAGACATACTAGTTATGGGAGTGATCCACCCAGTTCCAAAGGAGGAACAGGGGCAGGGCTTCTATTCAAATCTGTTTATAGTTCCCAAGAAAGAGGGAACTTTCAGACCAATCTTGGATCTCAAGATCCTAAACAAATTTCTCAGGGTCCCATCCTTCAAGATGGAGACTATTCGAACCATCCTACCTATGATCCAGGAGGGTCAATATATGACTACCGTGGATTTAAAGGATGCTTATCTACATATTCCGATACACAGGAATCATCATCAGTTTCTCAGGTTCTCCTTCCTAGACAGGCATTACCAGTTTGTGGCTCTTCCCTTCGGGTTAGCCATGGCACCAAGAATCTTTACGAAGGTTCTAGGGTCCCTTCTGGCGGTTCTAAGACCGCGGGGTATAGCAGTAGCCCCTTACCTAGACGACATCCTGATACAGGCGTCAACTTTTCAGATCGCCAGGTCCCATACGGACATTGTTCTGGCATTCCTAAGGTCTCACGGGTGGAAGGTGAACGAAGGAAAGAGTTCTCTCTCACCTCTCACAAGAGTTTCCTTCCTAGGAACTCTGATAGATTCAGTAGAAATGATTTATCTGACAGAGGTCAGGTTGTCAAAACTTCTAACTTCCTGCCGTGCTCTTTATTCCATTTCTCGTCCGTCAGTGACTCAGTGTATGGAGGTAATCGGATTAATGGTAGCGGCAATGGACATAATTCCGTTTGCCCGCCTACATCTCAGACCACTGCAACTTTGCATGCTCAATCTGTGGAATGGGGATTACACAGATTTGTCCCCTCTACTAAATCTGAATCAAGAGACCAGGGATTCTCTTCTCTGGTGGCTATCTCGGGTCCATCTGTCCAAGGGAATGAGTTTCCGCAGGCCAGAATGGACAATAGTAACGACAGATGCCAGCCTTCTGGGCTGGGGTGCAGTCTGGAACTCCCTGAAGGCTCAGGGTTCGTGGACTTAAGAGGAGGCCCTCCTTCCGATAAACATTCTGGAACTAAGAGCCATATTCAATGCTCTTCAGGCTTGGCCTCAGCTAGCTGCGGTCAGGTTAATCAGATTTCAGTCGGACAACATCACGACTGTAGCCTATATCAACCATCAGGGGGGAACAAGGAGCCCCCTGGCAATGTTGGAGGTTTCAAAGATAATTCTATGGGCAGAGGTTCACTTTTGCCATCTCTCAGCTATCCATATCCCAGGAGTAGAGAACTGGGAGGAGGATTTTCTAAGTCGGCAGACTTTTCATCCGGGGGAGTGAGAGCTCTATCCGGAGGTATTTGCCCAGTTGATCCAACTTTGGGGCAAACCTGAACTGGATCTCATGGTGTCCAGGGATCCCAAGGCAGCGCTGATAGATGCTCTAGCAGCGCCCTGGTCCTTCAGCCTGGCTTATGTGTTTCCACCGTTTCCTCTGCTCCCTCGTCTGATTGCCAAGATCAAGCAGGAGAGAGCTTCGGTGATCTTGATAGCCCCTGCGTGGCCACACAGGACTTAATATGCAGATCTGGTGGACATGTCATCCTTTCCACCATGGACTCTGCCGCTAAGGCAGGACCTTCTACTTCAAGGTCCCTTCAAACATCCAAATCTAATTTCTCTACGTCTGACTGCTTGGAGATTGAACACTTGATTCTATCAAAGCGTGGGTTTTCCGAATCGGTCATTGATACCTTAATTTAGGCTCGAAAGCCTGTCTCCAGGAAAATCTATCATAAGATATGGTGTAAATATCTTCATTGGTGTGAATCCAAGGGTTACTCATGGAGTAAGGTCAGGATTCCTAGGATATTATCTTTTCTCCAAGAAGGATTGGAGAAGGGTTTGTCAGCTAGTTCCTTAAAGGGACAGATTTTCGCTCTGTCTATTCTTTTGCACAAATGTCTGGCTGAGGTTCCAGACGTTCAGGCGTTTTGTCAGGCTTTAGTTAGGATCAAGCCTGTGTTTAAACCTGTTGCTCCGCCATAAAGTTTAAATTTAGTTCTTAAAGTTCTTCAAGGGGTTCCGTTTGAACCTTTGCATTCCATAGATATTAACTTTTATCTTGGAAAGTTCTGTTTTTAGTAGCTATCTCCTCGGCTCGAAGAGTTTCTGAGTTATCTGCTTTACAATGTGATTCCCCTTATCTGATTTCCATGCAGATAAGGTAGTGTTACGTACCAAACCGTGGTATCTAATAAGAATATCAATCAGGAGATTGTTGTTCCTTCACTATGTCCTAATCCTTCTTCAAAGAAGGAACGTCTATTACACAATCTTGATGTGGTTCGTGCTTTAAAGTTTTATTTACACGCTATGAAGGATTTTCGTCAAACATCTGCTTTGTTTGTTGTCTACTCTGGACAGAGGAGAGGCCAAAAGGCTTCGGCAACTTCTCTTTCTTTTTGGCTAAGAAGTATAATACGCTTAGCTTATGAGACTGCTGGCCAGCAGCCTCTTGAAAGAATTACAGCTCATTTTACTAGAGCAGTAGCTTCCACATGGGCTTTTAAACATGAGGCCTCTGTTGAACAGATTTGTAAGGCGGCGACTTGGTCTTCGCTTTATACCTTTTCTAAATTCTATAAATTTGATACTTTTGCTTCTTCGGAGGCTATTTTTGGGAGAAAGGTCTTACAGGCAGTGGTGCCTTCCGTTTAAGTGCCTTCCTTGTCCCTCCCTTCATTCGTGTCCTAAAACAAGAGAAAACTAAATTTATGCTTACCTGATAAATTTATTTCTCTTGTGGTGTATCCAGTCCACGGCCCGCCCTGTCATTTTAAGGCAGGTGTTTTTTATTTTTAAACTACAGTCGCCACTGCACCCTATAGTTTCTCCTTTTTTCTTGCTTGTCTTCGGTCAAATGACTGGGGGTGGCAGTTAGGGGAGGAGCTATATAGACAGCTCTGCTGTGGGTGTCCTCTTGCAGCTTCCTGTTGGGAAGGAGAATATCCCACAAGTAATGGATGAACCCGTGGACTGGATACACCACAAGAGAAATAAATTTATCAGGTAAGCATAAATTTTGTTTTTTCCAAAACATTTGGCAGATTCTGTTCAAAATCATTGGATTCAGAGTATTGTCTCTCAAGGGTATCAAATAGGATTCCAAATAAGACCACCTGTGAGAAGATTTTTTCTCCAACATTGGTGTGTCCGGTCCACGGCGTCATCCTTACTTGTGGGAATATCTCTTCCCCAACAGGAAATGGCAAAGAGTCCCAGCAAAGCTGGCCATATAGTCCCTCCTAGGCTCCGCCCACCCCAGTCATTCTCTTTGCCGTTGCACAGGCAACATCTCCACGGAGATGGCTAAGAGTATGTGGTGTTTAGTTGTAGTTTTTTTATTCTACTATCAAGAGTTTGTTATTTTAAAATAGTGCTGGTATGTACTATTTACTCTGAAACAGAAAAAGATGAAGATTTCTGTTTGTGAGAGGAAGATGATTTTAGCAGACAGTAACTAAAATCGATTGCTGTTTCCACATAGGACTGTTGAGATGAAGTAACTTCAGTTGGGGGAAACAGTTAGCAGACTTTTCTCTTAAGTGTATCCAGTCCACGGATCATCCATTACTTATGGAATATATATTCTCCTTCCCAACAGGAAGTTGCAAGAGTCCACCCACAGCAAAGCTGCTATATAGCTCCTCCCCTAACTGCCATATTCAGTCATTCTCTTGCAAGCCTCAACATAGATAGGTCGTAAGAGTCTGTGGTGATTTATACTTAGTTTATTCTTCAATCAAAAGTTTGTTATTTTTAAATGGCACCGGAGTGTGCTGTTTTTCTCAGGCAGTATTTGGAAGAAGAATCTGCCTGCGTTTTTCTATGATCTTAGCAGACGTAACTGAGATCCATTTGCTGTTCTCACACATTCTGAGGAGTGAGGTACTTCAGAGGGGGAATGGCGTGCAGGTTTTCCTGCAGATAAGGTATGTGCAGTAAAATATTTTTCTAGGAATGGAATTGACTAAGAAAATACTGCTGATACCGAAGTAATGTAAGTAAAGCCTTAAATGCAGCTATAGCGACTGGTATCAGGCTTATTAATAGAGATACATACTCTTATAAAAATGTGTTTTAAAACGTTTGCTGGCATGTTTAATCGTTTTTAACATATGTTTGGTGATAAAACTTATTGGGGCCTAAGTTTTTTCCACATGGCTGGCTTAAATTTTGCATAGAAACAGTTAACTGAAGCTTCCCACTGTTGTAATGAGTGGGAGGGGCCTAATTTAGCGCTTTTTTGCGCAGTTAAAATTACAAAATGAATTATCCAGATTCCCTCAGCAGTCCCATGAATACTACAGGACATTTCTAAAGGGCTAAAAAGACTTCCAAAATCGTTTATAGGGAAGGTAATCCACAGCTCTGCTGTGGCAGTTTTGTTGTGTCTGTTTTTACAAACGTCTATGTCGGTTTTTTTATCTGTTTTTTGCATTAAGGGGTTAATCATCCATTTGCAAGTGGGTGCAATGCTCTGTTATCTTATTACATGTACTGTAAAAATTTTGTTTGTTTTACTGCCTTTTTTCACTGTTTTTCAAATTTTGACAAAATTTGTTTCTCTTAAAGGCACAGTAACGTTTTATATATTTGCTTGTTAACTTGATTTAAAGTGTTTTCCAAGCTTATTAGTCTCATTATTAGTCTGTTCTAACATGTCTGACATAGAGGAAGCTCTGTGTTCATTATGTTTTAAAGCCATGGTGGAACCCCATCTTAGAATGTGTACCAGATGTACTGATTTCATGTTAAACAATAAAGATCATTTTTTGTCTTTAAAAACATTATCACCAGAGGATTCTGTCGTGGGGGTAGTTATGCCGACTAACTCTCCCCACGTGTCAGACCTTTTGACTCCCGCTTTAGGGACTCACGCTCAAATGGCGCCAAGTACATCAAGGGCACCCATAGCGTTTATTTTACCAGAGGATTCTGTCGTGGGGGTAGTTATGCCGATTAACTCTCCCCACGTGTCAGACCCTTCGACTCCCGCTTCAGGGACTCACGCTCAAATGGCGCCAAGTACATCAAGGGCGTCCATAGAGTTTATTTTACAAGACATGGCAAAGGTGGTGAATAATACTCTGGCAGCAGTATTAGTCAGACTACCTGAAATTAAAGGAAAGCAGATAGCTCTGGGGGTAGATACAGAGCATACAGACGCTTCAAGAACCATGTATGATACTACCTCACAATATGCTTAGTCTGTGGGTGATTATTTTTTTTTTTGACTCAGGGAAGATGATTTAACCTGATTCTGATATTTCTACATTTAAAATTTATGCTTGAGAACCTCCACTTGTTGCTCAGGGAGGCTTTGGCTGCTCTGAATGAATGTGTACAATCGCAGGGCCAGAGAAATTGTGTAGACTGGATAAATAATATGCAGTGCCGGTGTGTACTGATGTTTTTCCAATACCTAAAGAGGTTTACTAAAAAATTTTTTAATAAGGAATGGGATAGACCAGGTGTGCCGTTCTCTTCCCCTCCTATTTTTTAGAAGAATGTTTTCTAATAGTTACCACCACACGGGACTTCTGGCAGACAGTTCCTAAGGTGGAGAGAAGAGTTTCTACTCTAGCTAAGCGTACCACTACCTCTGGCGAGGACAGTTGTGCTTTTTAGATCCAATGGATAAAAAATGTTTATTCAACAGGGTTTTATCCTGCAGCCCCTTGCATACATTGCTTCTGTCACTGCTGCTGCGGCGTCATGGGTTGAGTCTCTTGATGAGGCTTTACAGTTAGCGACTCCATTGGATGAATATATTTGACAAGCTTATGCTAGCCAATTCCTTTGTTTTCTGATGCCTTTGTTCATTTGACTAGACTAACGGCTAAGAATTCTATTTTTTACTATACTGGCGCGCAGAGTGCTATGGCTTTTATCATGGTCAGCTGTCGTGACTTTAATAAATAAGCTACTTAACTTCCCTTCAAGGGGCAGACCCTATTCGGGCCTGGTTTGAAGGAGATTATTGCTTATATCACTGGAGGAAAAGGTCATGCCCTTCCTCAGGATGGGAATCAAGGGCCAAAAAAGGTCTAATTTTCGTGCCTTTTAAAACTTCAGGGCAGGTGTGGCATCCACTTCCTCTAAGGCAAAACAAGAGGGAATTTTTGCTCAGTCCAAGGCGGTCTGGAGACAATTGGACCTGGAACAAAGATAAGCAGGCCAAGGAGCCTGCTGCTGCCTCTAAGGCAGCATGAAGGAACGGACCCCTATCCGTTAACGGATCCTATAGGGGGCAGACTTTCATTCTTCGCCCGGGCGTGGGCAAGAGATGCCCAGGATCCCTAGGCATTGGAATTTATATCCCAGAGATATCTTCTGGATTTCAAAGATTCCCCCCTAAAAAAAAGGGGAGATTTCGCCTTTCACAATTATCTGCAAACCAGATAAAGGAGGCATTCTTACATTGTGTACGAGATCCATCCAGTTCCAAGAGAGGAACAGGGACAGAGTTTTTACTCAAATCTGTTTGTGGTTCCCAAGGTGAGGGAACCTTCAGACCTATTTTGGATCTAAAGATCTTAAACAAATTCCTCAGAATTCCGTCATTTAAGATGGAAACTATTCGTACCATCTTAACTATGATCCAGGAGAGTCAATAGAGGACTACAATGGATTTGAAGGATGCTTATCCTCACATTGTGATGCATAAAGATCACCTACGTTTTTCAGGTTTGCCTTTCTAGACAGGCATTACCAGTTTGTAGCTCTTTCCTTTGGGATATCTACAGCCCCAAGAATCTTTATGGAGGTTCTGGGGTCACTTTGGCGGCCCTTAGGCCGCGGGGCATAGTGGCCCCTTAGTTAGACGACATCCTGATACAGGCGTCAAACATCCAAGTTGCCAAGTCTCATACGGACGTAGTACTGGTATTTCTGAGATCACATGGGTGGAAAGTGAACAAGGAAAGAGTTCTCTATCCCCAATCTCAAGGGTTTCCCTCCTAGGGACTCTGATAGATTCTGTAGAAATGAAAATTTACCTGACTGAGTCCAGGTTGTCAAAGTTTCTAAATTTCTGCCGTGTTTTTCATCCCATCCGCGCCCTTTGGTGGCTCAGTACATGAATGAAATCGGCTTAATAGGTAACGGCAAGGGACATAGTACCGTTTGCACGTCTACATTTCAGACCACTGCAACTATGCATGCTCAGTCAGAGGAACGGGGATTACACAGATTTGTCCCCCTGTTGAACCTGGACCAAGAGACCAGAGATTCTCTTCTCTGGTGACTGTCGGGTCCATCTGTCCAAGGGTATGACCTTCCGCAGGTCAGATGGGACAATTGTTACAATGGATGCCAGCCTTTTAGGTTGGGATGCAGTCTGGAACTCCCTGAAGGCTCAGGGATAGTGGACTTAGGAGGAGATCCTCCTTCTAATAAATATTCTGGGAGTGATATTCCATGCTCTTCAGACTTGGCCTCAGTTAGCAACTCTGAGGTACATCATTCTCAGTCGCACAATATACACGACTGTGGCTTACATCATCCATCAAGGGGGAACAGAAGTTCCCTAGTGATGTTAGAAGTCTTACAATAATTCACTGGACAGAGACTCACTCTTGTCTATCAGCTATCCATATCCCAGGTGTTGAGAACTGGGAGGTGGATTTTCTAAGTCGTCAGACTTTTCTTCCGGGGGAGTGGGATTTCCTTCGGAGGTCAAGACCAAGCAGGAGAGGGCTTTGGTGTTTTTGACAGCGCCTGCGTAGCCACGCAGGACCTGGTATGCAGATCTGGTGGACATGTCATCCTTTCCATCACGGTCTCTGCTTCTGAGACAGGTCCCTCTACCTCAGGGTCCTTTCAACCATCTAAATAGAATCAATCTGAGATGGACTGCCTGGAGACTGAACGCTTGATGTTATCAAAGCATGGCTTCTCCGAGTCAGTCATTGATACCTTAATACAGACATGAAAGCCTGTCTCTAGGAAAATTGAACATAGATAAAGGTAAATATCTGATTGTTATGAATCCAAGGGTTACTCATGGAGTAAAGCCTGGATTCCCAGGATATTATCTTTTCTCCAAGATGTTTTTGAGAAAAGGGTTGTCAGCTAATTCCTTAAAAGGGACAGATTTTTACTCTGTCTATTTTTTTTGCACCAGCGTCTGGCAGGTATTCTAGACGTTCAGGCATTTGGTCAGGCTTTGGTTAGATCCAAGCCTGTGTTTAAAACTGTTGCTCCACCATGGAGCTTAAACCTGGTTCTTAAGGCTCTTCAAGAAGTTCCGTTTGAACCTTTTTTGTTCCATAGATATCAATCTTTATCTTGGAAAGTTCCTTTTGGGTAGCTAATTCCTCGACTCGTAGAGTCTCCAAGTTATCTGTGTTACAATGTGATTCTCCTTATCTGGTCCTTCGTACGGATAAGGTAGTCCTGCGTACCAACCTGGGTTTTTTCCTAAGGTGGTATCTAACAAGAACATCACTCAAGAGATAGTTGTTCCATGCTTGTATCCTAATCCTTCCTCAAAGAAGGAACGTCTATTACACAATATTGGATGTGGTTTGTGCTTTAAAGTTTTACTTACAAGCTACTACAGTTTTCATCAAACGTTCACCTTGTTTGTTGTCTATTCTGGACAGAGGAGAGGTCAAAAGACTTCAGCAGCCTCTCTGTCCTTTTGGTTAAAAAGCATAATTCATTTAGCTTATGAGACTGCTGGACAGCAGCCTCCTGAAGGGATTGCAGCTCATTCTACTAGAGCTGTGGTTTTCACTTGGGCCTTTTTTAAATGTGGCTTCTGTTGAACAGATTTACAAGACGGAGTCTTGGTCTGCGCTTCATACTTTTTCAAATTTAACAAATTTGATACCTTGCTTCTTCGGAGGCTATTTTTGGGAGAAAGGGTTTTTTTTTACAGGCAGTGGTAACTTCCGTTTAAGTACCTGCCTTGTCCCTCCCATCATCCGTGTACTTTAGCTTTGGTATTGGTATTCCATAAGTAATGGATGATCCGTGGACTGGATACACTTAACAAGAGAAAACATAATTTATGCTTACCTGATAAATTTATTTCTCTTGTAGTGTATCCAGTCCACGGCCCGCCCTGTCACTTTAAGGCAGGTAATTTTTTCATTTGAACTACAGTCACCACTGCACCCTATGGTTTTTCCTTTCTCTGCATGTTTTCGGTCGAATGACTGAATATGGCAGTTAGGGGAGGAGCTATATAGCAGCTTTGCTGTGGGTGGACTCTTGCAACTTCCTGTTGGGAAGGAGAATATATTCCATAAGTAATGGATGATCCGTGGACTGGATACACTAAAAGAGAAATAAATTTATCAGGTAAGCATAAATTATGTTTTCTGCTTAAGGTATGACTAGCCATATTTCTAACAAGACTATGTAATGCTGGAAAGCTGTCATTTCCCCTCATGGGGACCGGTAAGCCATTTTCTTAGTCTCAAACAGAATAAAGGGCTTAATATGGGCTATAAAGCTGGTAGACACTTTTATGGGCTAAATCGATTGCTTTATTTGGACATTTTATACATGTTTATGCTGATAATTCACACTTATAAACTTGGGGAACGTTTTTTAACGTCAGGCACTATGTTAGACACCTTTTCCAGTCAGGAAGAGCCTTCCCAGTTGTAGGCTGAGCCTCATTTCTCCAACATTAATGTGTCCGGTCCACGGCGTCATCCTTACTTGTGGGAATATCTCTTCCCCAACAGGAAATGGCAAAGAGTCCCAGCAAAGCTGGCCATATAGTCCCTCCAAGGCTCCGCCCACCCCAGTCATTCTCTTTGCCGTTGCACAGGCAACATCTCCACGGAGATGGTTAAGAGTATGTGGTGTTTAGTTGTAGTTTTTTATTCTACTATCAAGAGTTTGTTATTTTAAAATAGTGCTGGTATGTACTATTTACTCTGAAACAGAAAAAGATGAAGATTTCTGTTTGTGAGAGGAAGATGATTTTAGCAGACAGTAACTAAAATCGATTGCTGTTTCCACATAGGACTGTTGAGATGAAGTAACTTCAGTTGGGGGAAACAGTTAGCAGACTTTTCTGCTTAAGGTATGACTAGCCATATTTCTAACAAGACCATGTAATGCTGGAAGGCTGTCATTTCCCCTCATGGGGACCGGTAAGCCATTTTCTTAGTCAAGCAAACAGAATAAAGGGCTTAATATGGGCTATAAAACTGGTAGACACTTTTATGGGCTAAATCAATTGCTTTATTTGGGCATTTTATACATGTTTATGCTGATAATTCACATTTATAAACTTGGGGAACGTTTTTTTAACGTCAGGCACTATGTTAGACACCTTTTCCAGTCAGGAAGGGCCTTCCCAGTTGTAGGCTGAGCCTGATTTTCGCACCATTACTGCGCAATTGTTTTTGAGAGCAAGACATGCAGATGCATGTGTGAGGATCTGAAAGTAGCTGGAAAAGTTTCTAGAAGGCGTCACTTGGTATCGTATTCCCCTCTGGGCTTGGTTAGGTCACAGCAAAGGCTATAGCTGGGACTGTATAGGGGTTAAATTTGTAAACGGCTCCGTTTCCGTTATTTTAAGGGTTAAAGCTCTGAAAATTGGTGTGCAATACTCTTAATGCTTTAAGACACTGTGGTGAAATTTTGGTAATTTTTGAACAATTCCTTCATACTTTTTCACATATTCAGTAATAGTGTTTTCTGTTTAAAATTTAAAGAGACAGTAACGGTTTTGTTTTAAAACGTTTTTTGTGCTTTATTGACAAGTTTAAGCCTGTTTAACATGTCTGTGCCTTCGGATAAGCTATGTTCTATATGTATGAAAGCCAATGTGTCTCCTCATTTAAATTTGTGTGATAATTGTGCCATAGCGTCCAAACAAAGTAAGGACAGTACTGCCACAGATAATGAAATTGCCCAAGATGATTCCTCAGATGAGGGGAGTAAACATGATACTACATCATCTCCTACTGTGTCTACACCAGTTTTGCCCACGCAGGAGGCCCCTAGTACATCTAGCGCGCCAATGCTTATTACCATGCAACAATTGACGGCTGTAATGGATAACTCCATAGCAAATATTTTATCCAAAATGCCTACATATCAGAGAGCGCGCGATTGCTCTGTTTTAAACACTGAAGAGCAGGAGGGCGCTGATGATAATTGTTCTTTCATACCCTCACACCAATCTGAAGTGGCCATGAGGGAGGTTTTGTCAGATGGGGAAATTTCAGATTCAGGAAAAATTTCTCAACAAGCTGAACCTGATGTTGTGACATTTAAATTTAAATTAGAACATCTCCGCGCACTGCTTGAGGTGTTATCTACTCTGGATGATTGTGACAACTTGGTCATTCCAGAGAAATTATGCAAGATGGACAAGTTCCTAGAGGTTCCGGTGCACCCCGACGCTTTTCCTATACCCAAGCGGGTGGCGGACATAGTGAATAAGGAGTGGGAAAAGCCCGGCATACCTTTTGTTCCCCCCCCCCTATATTTAAGAAATTATTTCCTATGGTCGACCCCAGAAAGGACTTATGGCAGACAGTCCCTAAGGTCGAGGGGGCAGTTTCTACTCTAAACAAGCACACTACTATTCCTATCGAGGATAGTTGTGCTTTCAAAGATCCTATGGATAAAAAATTGGAGGGTTTGCTTAAAAAGATTTTTGTACAGCAAGGTTACCTTCTACAACCCATTTCGTGCATTGTTCCTGTCACTACAGCAGCGTGGTTCTGGTTCGAGGAACTAGAAAAGTCGCTCAGTAGAGAGACTCCATATGAGGAGGTTATGGACAGAGTTCACGCACTTAAGTTGGCTAACTCTTTTATTTTAGATGCCGCTTTGCAATTTACTAGATTAGCGGCGAAAAATTCAGGGTTTGCAATCGTGGCGCGCAGAGCGCTTTGGCTAAAGTCTTGGTCAGCGGATGTGTCATCCAAGACAAAATTGCTTAACATCCCTTTCAAAGGTAAAACTCTATTTGGACCAGAATTGAAAGAGATTATCTCAGACATCACTGGGGGAAAGGGCCACGCCCTTCCACAAGATAGGCCTTTCAAGGCCAAGAATAAGTCTAATTTTCGTTCCTTTCGCAATTTCAGGAACGGACCGGCATCTAATTCTCCATCCTCTAAACAAGAGGGTAATGCCTCGCAACCCAAACCAGCCTGGAAACCGATGCAAGGCTGGAACAAGGGTAAGCAGGCCAAGAAGCCTGCTGCTGCTAACAAAACAGCATGAAGGAGTAGCCCCCGATCCGGGACCGGATCTAGTAGGGGGCAGACTCTCTCTCTTTGCTCAGGCTTGGGCAAGAGATGTTCAGGATCCCTGGGCACTAGAAATAGTTTCTCAGGGTTATCTTCTGGAATTCAGGGAACTACCCCCAAGGGGAAGGTTCCACATGTCTCACTTATCCTCAAACCAAATAAAGAGACAGGCGTTCTTACATTGTGTAGAAGACCTGTTAAAGATGGGAGTGATACACCCAGTTCCAATAAAGGAACAAGGAATGGGATTTTATTCAAATCTGTTCGTAGTTCCCAAAAAAGAGGGAACTTTCAGACCAATTTTGGATTTGAAGATCCTAAACAAATTTCTCAGGGTACCATCGTTCAAGATGGAAACCATTCGAACGATTCTACCCACTATCCAGGAAGGTCAATTTATGACTACCGTGGATCTAAAGGATGCGTACCTACATATTCCTATCCACAAAAAACCATCAGTTCCTAAGGTTCGCCTTTCTGGACAAACATTACCAGTTTGTGGCCCTCCCATTCAGGTTAGCCACTGCTCCAAGGATTTTCACAAAGGTACTAGGGTCCCTTCTAGCGGTTCTAAGACCGAGGGGCATTGCAGTAGTACCTTACTTGGACGACATTCTAATACAAGCGTCGTCCCTGTCAAAAGCAAAGGCTCATACAGACATCGTTCTGACCTTTCTCAGATCACACGGATGGAAGGTGAACATAGAAAAAAGTTCTCTGTCTCCGTCAACAAGAGTTCCCTTCTTGGGAACAATAATAGATTCCTTAGAAATGAGGATTTTTCTGACAGAGGTCAGAAAGTCAAAACTTCTAAGCACTTGTCAAGTTCTTCATTCTGTTCCACGTCCTTCCATAGCGCAGTGCATGGAAGTAGTAGGGTTGATGGTTGCAGCAATGGACATAGTTCCTTTTGCACGAATTCATCTAAGACCATTACAACTGTGCATGCTCAAACAGTGGAATGGGGACTATACAGACTTGTCTCCAATGATTCAAGTAGATCAGAAGACCAGAGATTCACTCCGTTGGTGGATATCCCTGGACCACCTATCCCAGGGAATGAGCTTCCGCAGACCAGAGTGGGTCATTGTCACGACCGACGCCAGTCTAGTGGGCTGGGGTGCGGTCTGGGAATCCCTGAAAGCTCAGGGACTATGGTCTCGGGAAGAGTCTCTTCTCCTGATAAACATTCTGGAACTAAGAGCGATATTCAATGCTCTCAGGGCTTGGCCTCAGCTTGCAAAGGCCAGATTCATAAGATTCCAATCAGACAACATGACGACTGTTGCGTATATCAATCATCAGGGGGGAACAAGGAGTTCCCTGGCGATGAAAGAAGTGACCAAAATAATACAATGGGCGGAGAATCACTCCTGCCATCTATCTGCGATCCACATCCCAGGTGTGGAAAACTGGGAAGCGGATTATCTGAGTCGTCAGACATTCCATCGGGGGAAGGGGGAACTCCACCCGGAGATCTTTGCCCAACTAACTCAATTATGGGGCATTCCAGACATGGATCTGATGGCGTCTCGTCAGAACTTCAAGGTTCCTTGCTACGGGTCCAGATCCAGGGATCCCAAGGCGACTATAGTAGATGCACTAGTAGTGCCTTGGTCCTTCAACCTAGCTTATGTGTTTCCTCTCATTCCCAGGCTGGTCGCCAGGATCAAACAGGAGAGGGCCTCGGTGATCTTGATAGCTCCTGCGTGGCCACGCAGGACTTGGTATGCAGACCTGGTGAATATGTCATCGGTTCCACCATGGAAGCTACCTTTGAGACAGGACCTTCTTGTTCAGGGTCCATTCGAACATCCAAATCTGGTCTCCCTCCAGCTGACGGCTTGGAGATTGAACGCTTGATTCTATCAAAGCGTGGGTTTTCAGATTCTGTGATAGATACTCTGGTTCAGGCCAGAAAACCGGTAACTAGAAAGATTTACCATAAAATATGGAAAAGATATATCTGCTGGTGTGAATCCAAGGGATTCCCATGGAATAAGATAAAAATTCCTAAGATTCTTTCCTTTTTGCAAGAAGGTTTGGATAAAGGATTATCTGCAAGTTCTCTAAAGGGACAGATTTCTGCTTTATCTGTCTTACTACACAAACGACTGGCAGCTATGCCAGATGTTCAAGCATTTGTTCAGGCTCTGGTTAAGATCAAGCCTGTTTACAGACCTTTGACTCCTCCCTGGAGTTTAAATCTAGTCCTTTCAGTTCTTCAAGGGGTTCCATTTGAACCTCTACATTCCATAGATATTAAGTTGTTATCTTGGAAAGTTTTGTTTTTGGCTGCTATTTCTTCTGCTAGAAGAGTTTCTGAGTTATCTGCTCTGCAGTGTTCTCCGCCCTATCTGGTGTTCCATGCAGATAAGGTGGTTTTGCGTACTAAGCCTGTTTTTCTTCCAAAGGTTGTTTCTAACAAAAATATTAACCAGGAGATAGTTTACCTTCTTTGTGTCCGAATCCAGTTTCAAAGAAGGAACGTTTGTTACACAATTTGGACGTAGTCCGTGCTCTAAAATTCTATTTAGAAGCTACAAAAGATTTCAGACAAACATCTTCTCTGTCGTCTATTCTGGTAAAAGGAGAGGTCAAAAAGCGACTTCTACCTCTCTTTCCTTTTGGCTTAAAAGCATCATCCGATTGGCTTACGACACTGCCGGACGGCAGCCTCCTGAAAGAATCACAGCTCACTCCACTAGGGCTGTGGCTTCCACATGGGCCTTCAAGAACGAGGCTTCTGTTGATCAGATATGTAAGGCAGCGACTTGGTCTTCACTGCACACTTTTGCCAAATTTTACAAATTTGATACTTTTGCTTCTTCGGAGGCTATTTTTGGGAGACAGGTTTTGCAAGCCGTGGTGCCTTCCGTTTAGGTAACCTGATTTGCTCCCTTCATCCGTGTCCTAAAGCTTTGGTATTGGTTCCCACAAGTAAGGATGACGCCGTGGACCGGACACACCAATGTTGGAGAAAATAGAATTTATGCTTACCTGATAAATTACTTTCTCCAACGGTGTGTCCGGTCCACGGCCCGCCCTGTTTTTTTAATCGGGTCTGATGAATTATTTTCTCTAACTGCAGTCACCACGGTACCATATGGTTTCTCCTATATTTTTCCTCCTGTCCGTCGGTCGAATGACTGGGGTGGGCGGAGCCTAAGAGGGACTATATGGCCAGCTTTGCTGGGACTCTTTGCCATTTCCTGTTGGGGAAGAGATATTCCCACAAGTAAGGATGACGCCGTGGACCGGACACACCGTTGGAGAAAGTAATTTATCAGGTAAACATAAATTGTGTTTTTTTCTCACACATGTTCCAGCAAATCCAGTGACGGCTCAGGCTTTTCTGAAGTGTTTCAGGTCTAGAGCTTTCAGGGGTAATCATGCCAGATTCGTTTCAGGAACAGGGTCTGGGGTTTTATTCAAATCTATTCATTGTCCCAAAGAAAATTTTTTATTCAGGCCAGTTCTGGATCTGAAAATTTTGAATCGTTTTGTAAAAGTGCCAACTTTCAAAATGGTGACTATAAGGACTATTCTGCCTTTTGTTTAGCAAGGTCATTAAATGTCCACAATAGACTTACACGATGCATATCTTCACATACCAATTCATCCAGACCACTATCGGTTTCTGAGATTCTCTTTTCTAGACAAGCATTACCAATTTGTCGCTCTTCCATTTGTCCTAGCGACAGCTCCAAGATTTTTTTTCGAAGGTTCTCGGTGCCCTACTCTCTGTAATCAGAGAACAGGGTATTGCGGTGTCCTTATTTGAACTATATCTGGGTACTAGCTCAGTCTTTACATTCTGCCGAATCTCACACAAATCAACTAGTGTTGTTTCTTTAAAGACATGGTTGGAGGCTCAATTTACCAAAAAGTTCCTTGATTCCTCAGATAAGGGTCACCTTTTTAGGTTTCCAGATAGATTCAGTGTCCATGACTTTGTCTTTAATAGACAAAAGATGAATAAAATTGGGTTCAGCTTGTCGAAACCTTCAGTCTCCATCATTCCCTTCAGTGGCTATGTGCATGGAAGTTTTAGGTCTCATCGGAAGCGATCCCCTTTGCTCGTTTTCATATGAGACCTCTTCAGCTTTGTATGCTAAATCAATTGTGCAGGGATTATACAAGGATATCACAATTAATATCCTTAAATCCCAATGTTCGACTCTCTCTTACTTGGTGGTTAGATCACTATCGTATAGCTCAAGGGGCCTCTTTTGTTCGTCCAACCTGGACTGTAATCACAACAGATGCAAGTCTTTCAGGTTGGGGAGCTGTCTGGGGATCTCTGACAGCACAAGGGGTTTGGAAATCTCAAGAAGCGAGGTTACCAATCAATATTTTAAAACTCTGTGCTATTTTCAGGGCTCTTCAGGTTTGGCCTCTGCTGAAGAGATAACCATTCATTTGTTTTTAGACAGACAATATCACAACTGTGGCATATGTCAAGCATCGGGGTGGGACCCCTAGCTATGAAAGAAGTATCTTGGATACTTTCTTGGGTGGAATCAAGCTCTTGTCTAATTGCTGCTGTACATATCCCAAGTTTAGACAATTGGGAAGCAGATTATCTCAGCCATCAGACTTTACATCCGGGGGGAGTGGTCACTCCATCCAGATGCATTGTTTTCTGATTGTTCAGATGTGGGGTCTTCTAGAAAGAGATCTAATGGCTTCCCATCTAAACCAGAAACTTCCCAAGTACTTGTCCAGGTCCATGGATCCTCAGGCGGAGTCGGTGGATGCGTTAGCAGTTCCTTGGTTTTGCCAACCTTATATCTTCCGCCTCTAGTTCTTCTTCCAAGAGTGATCTCCAAGATCATCCTGGAACAATCGTTTGTGTTTCTGGTAGCACCAGCATGGCCTCACACTGGTATGTGGAGCTTGTCCGGATGTCCAGTTGCCAACCATGGCCACTTCCTTAAAGACCAGACCTTCTGTCAAGGACTGTTTTTCCATCAGGATCTCAATTTGTTAAATTTGAAGGTATGGAAATTGAACATTTAGGGCTCAGTCATAGAGGTTTCTCTGACTCAGTGATTGATACTATGTTACAGGCTCTTAAATCTGTTTCAAGGAAGATTTATTATCGAGTTTGGAAGACTTATATTTCATCGTGTTCTTCTCATAAATTCTCCTGGCATTCTTTTAGAATTCCTAGAATTTTACAGTTTCTTCAGGATGGTTTGGATAAAGGTTTGTCTGTAAGTTCTTTGAAGAGACAAAGCTCTGCTCTTTCTGTTTTATTTCACAAAAAGATTGCTAAGCTTCCTGATATTCACTGTTTTGTGCAGGCTGTGGTCCGTATCAAGCCTGTCATTAAATCAATCTCTCCTCCTTGGAGTCTTAATTTGGTTTTGAAGGCTTTATAGGCTCCTCCTTTTGAGCCTATGCATTCTTTGGATATTAAACTACTTTCTTGGAAAGTGTTGTTCCTTTTGGCTATCTCTTCTGCTAGAAGAGTTATGAATTATCTGCTTTTTCTTGAGTCTTCTTTTCTGATTTTCCATCAGGATAAGGCAGTTTTGCGGACTTCATTTGAATTTTTACCTAAAGTTGTGAATTCTAACAACATTAATAGGGAAATTGTTGTTCCCTCTTTGTGTCCTAATCCTAAGAATTCTTTGGAGAGATCCTTACATTCTCTGGATGTTGTAAGAGCTTTGAAATATTATGTTGAAGCTACTAAAGATTTCAGGAAGACTTCTAGTCTATTTGTTGTCTTCTCTGGTCGTAGGTCAGAAAGCTTCTGCCATATCCTTGGCACCCTGGTTAAAGCTTTAGATTCATCAGGCTTATTTGGAGTCGGGTCAGGCCCCGCCTCAGAGAATCACAGCTCATTCTACTAGATCAGTTTTCACTTTGTGGGCTTTTAAGAATGAAGCTTCAGTTGATAAGATTTGCAAAGCAGCGACTTGGTGGTCTTTGCATACATTTACTAAATTCTACCGTTTTTATGTGTTTGCCTCTTCGGAAGCAGTTTTTGGTGGAAAAGTTCTTCAGGCAGCTGTTTCAGTTTGATTCCTCTGCTTATGTTTTAATTTTTTTTCTTTTCAATTATGAGAGAAACTTATTTTTTTGGATGTGGATTTAACTTTTTCAGCAGAAAATGGCTGTTTTTATCCCTCCCTCTCTAGTGACTCTTCTGTGGAGTTCCATACCTTGGGTATTACTATCCCATATGTCACAAGCTCATGGACTCT
This sequence comes from Bombina bombina, assembly GCF_027579735.1. NCBI lineage: Eukaryota > Metazoa > Chordata > Amphibia > Anura > Bombinatoridae > Bombina > Bombina bombina. The sequence goes on from NC_069502.1 coordinate 1,228,612,929, forward strand.
TGCCAATTACATGAAAGAAAACATAATTTATGTAAGAACTTACCTGATAAATTGGTTTTTCATATTGGCAAGAGTCCATGAGGCCCACACTTTTTTTATGGTGGTTATGATTTTTTTGTATAAAGCACAATTATTTCCAAATTCCTTTGTTGATGCTTTTTACTCCTTTCTTTATCACCCCACTGCTTGGCTATTCCTTAAACTGAGTTGTGGGTGTGGTGAGGGGTGTATTTATAGGCATTTTGAGGTTTGGGAAACTTTGCCCCTCCTGGTAGGATTGTATATCCCATACGTCACTAGCTCATGGACTCTTGCCAATATGAAAGAAATGAATTTATCAGGTAAGTTCTTACATAAATTTATTTTTTCTACATCTTTCATATGTATGAATATATGATGCATCTAATGGAGACGTCTGTGTATCTTACTGCAATCTATCAGTTACCAGTCAAATCCTGCAGAGCAAATGTTTCCGTCACACCTGGTCCTATAAACTCACCATCAACGTCCAACCGTACGAGAGAAAAATATTGTTCAGTGTTTGACCCCTAATGAAGATACCAACACAATATAATATAAACAAGTAAAGACTAAATTTGTTTAAATTTAAAGGGACAGTCAAGTATAAATTAAACTTTCATTATTCAGATAGGACTTTTAATTTTAATTGACTTTCCAATTTACTTTTATCATCAAATTTGCTTTTTTCTCTTGCTATTCTTAGTTTAAACTAAACATAGGTAGGCTCATATGCTAATGTCTAAGCCTTTGATGGCTGCCTCTTATCACATGCTTTTTAAATCTCTTTTCAACACAAAGAGACAGAAAGTACACGTGGGCTATATAGATAACACTGTGTTCAGGCACAGGGGGTTATTTAAGATTTAGCACAATACAATGCTAAATGTAAGACAATAGCTAATAAACAGTCACAGTCATGTGATCAGGGGGCTGGAAGAAGGTTCCTAGATATAAGGTAATCACAAAGGTAAAAAGAATATTAATATAACTGTGTTGGTTATGCAAAACTGGGGAATGAGTAATAAAGGGATTATCTATCTTTTAAAACAATAACAATTCTATGGTTGACTGTCCCTTTAAGTGTTTTTGTCATTTTAATATAACCCCCCCCCCCCCTTGCTGTGGTCTCCTGTTTTGCTATTTTCTTGCATCACTTGGACCCTCAGTCTTGTTTACTGATTCTCTTGTCTGTCTTCATCCTCCAGGTGTCCATTTGCTCCCAGGTGGCTTTGGGAATGGAGCATCTTTCTAATAGTCGCTTTGTGCACAAAGACCTGGCAGCTCGAAACTGCTTGGTTAGTGCCCAGCGAGTGGTGAAGGTCTCTGCGCTTGGACTGAGTAAGGATGTGTATCACAGGTGGGTCTTATGTCCTGGGGAGACTAGTAATGACATTAACTGAGAGAAGTTACAGTAGATGGTAGCGAAGAGTTAGTGACAGCATACACATTGTAATTACAGGAAGTTTCTGTTCTTCTATAGAATAAAATATTAACCTGGTTTAAATAGGTCTGCAACTGACAAGGAGTAGATCATTGGTTTGCGACTATATTCTGCGGCCAATTTGGGCCGGATGTGTAGCAGGGTTAGCCATGGGTTCATTTCCAGCTATAAGAGTTAGAAAGTCCATTAAAATACACAAAAGATGGCTAAGTTAGAGTTAATGAAATATTTATATTAAAAACTCCAATTGCACAGCTGGTGTAAAGGTAATGTTTGTAAGAGATTCTGACAGCGCAGCACAAGAATCCTTTAAATAGGTAGAAATATTATCAAAAATGTATTTGATCATCTGCAGATCTGTCATTCACTTTAGTCTTCATTTATTCTTTGCCTTCTCGAGCTGTTGTGCCGCATTACTGATGCCCTTTTTATACCGACTGGTTTCTTGGCAGTGAGTACTATCACCTGCGCCAGGCCTGGGTACCTTTGCGATGGATGCCACCTGAAGCTGTGCAAGATGATGATTTCTCTACCAAGTCTGATGTGTGGTCGCTTGGTGTGCTAATGTGGGAAGTGTTCACTCATGGGGAGATGCCATATGCCGCTGTGCCTGATGAGGAGGTGCTGGCGGGTGAGTATGCAGCAGCACAGCTTTAAGGGACGTTAAATACCTCTTTATGTTGTGTAAAAACTGTGGCTCCTGGAGTGGCCAAAAGGCTAAATATGTCACCTTTTTCCTAAATAATGTAAATCGGCTTTCTGATATGCAGGTAACAGAACTTGTGTTTTTGACCTCTCCAGGGATTGTTGGGCAAAGCACAATTTTTACACAAAAGCACAAGGTGTTTAATGTTTGGGATTCAGTCCATGTTTTGCTGTGACATTTAGAGAGCTTATGTGTCCCCTGTCACTATTACTGCAGAGACAGAAAGCATTATCCCTCTAGTTTGTGAAGGGAAAGGCTTTGTACTCCATATTGTACCACTATTTAACTTTGTAGAGCAGCTGGCTAAGCTTCATTCATGTTTATTAGTAAATGGGTTTGTTCAGCACCTGCAGGGAACACCAGTCCGTCATGTACAAGAAACCGAAAAGTACAGTAGCCGGGAATGAAATCACATCCTTTATTTCTCCATAGGGTTAAAGGGGAAACTGACACAACGTTTCAATGTCAAAAACTTTGTTCATGGTTGCCCCAAGGGGTAATATGATTTTTGTTTGTTTTACAGGGCTGCAGAATGGCTCCTTGACTCTCTCTCCTCCTGAAGGTTGTTCATCCCGAATCTACAAACTCATGCAACGCTGCTGGTCCCCCAGCCCCAAGGATCGTCCCTCGTTCAGTGAAATTGTCAACACACTCGGTGACTCAACTGCTGACAGCAAGATGTGAGTGATGGCGACCGAGCCAAGCTCCAGTAACAAGCACAGCATCTGCCTCAGGATTGAGGGTTTCCACAGCACAAGAACAATCAGCCACTGGGAACTCCCTGTTGGCCTGGCACCTATGCACAGACTTGTCACAGGTGGGGCATGATTAGAACCCCAAGACCTGTGACATTAATGGCTAACAGGCAATTCACCGGCTATGAAGGTGACACACGGACATCTGAACTTCAGGCTGAAACACTGGGATCACGTTTATTTTTCCATTCATTGTCCTGTTGCTCATTACATGCTCCAGTGTGTCCGCACCATCCTCAGAGCAGGAACCGCTCACATGTACATACATAATACTCATATCTAACACTAGTGTTATGTTCTCTGGAACAGAAATATTTATTTAGACTGTTACTTCATGTATGGTCCATACACACCAAGCCTAGAAGGTGTGCAAGTGTCTTTTTGTAACTATCCGTCAGACAAGGGGAGCAGGCTCAAGCTAAGGGCCAGGATTTGCATCTTTTACTTTTATCACGTTTTGTTTGGTAGAGAAGTAAAGGTGGAATCTATCAGCAAGCATTGGGCCTGTGCAAGAGAAGAGGAGGCTTATGTAGTTGAACTATACTAGATTCCTACTGAACATGCATGAAGAAACTAGCATTATAGGGCAATTACTGACTCTACATCACTTATCTGATGCTGGAGCCACCTTGGTTGTACTTTTTACTAAATGTGTGATCAAGCATGACTGCATTTCCCTCTTACAAAAATATCTGCCTTACAGCCCAACAAGGTGTGTGTCCAAGGACTGCACCTGATGTAAATTTACTCTACTCTGTCTTCATTGGTTTTTCCGTTTCTGATAAACATCTGCTGTGAAATTTCCAGCCCTATACTGGTGCAGGACCGTGATATTAGACCCTCCCTTGCTAAAATAGCACAAGACCAAGCTATTGAAATTGTCACCCCCGTAGATAGACCAGCAATGTACAGGGTATGTCGCTGGTCATTGAGGGGTTAATGGCTTCTCATAGGGAAGCTAGACTTCTGCACTACAAGACTAACACCCCCTCATAGGGAAGACATGGATTATCATAGGGGATATAGGCTGCTGCGGGACTGCAAGACTAAGGGTTTATACTAGGGGAGATAGGCTGATGCAAGACTAGGGGATTGGCTGCTGCAGGACTGCAAGACTAAGGATTTATACTAGGGGAGATAGGCTGCTGCGGGATTGCAAAACTAATGGCTACTTGTAGGGCAGATAGCCTGCTGCAAGACTAAGGGATTGGCTGCTGTAGAACTGCAAGACTAATGGCTACTTGTAGGGGAGGACTGCATTAGTGAGGGATCATCATAGGGAAGCTAGACTGGTGTGGACTAGAACACTAATTGAGCCATGTAAGGAAGTTAGGGTGTTATGGGGCTGCAGAACTAATGGCCCCCTATAGAGAAATCAGACTGTTTAAAAACGGTGTAACCTTATAGGGAAATAAGACTAGTGCTTGACTGAGACTTTTAACAGCTCTTTGTAGGGGGGCTAGACTGGAACCTGACTAAGACACTAGTGGTCCCCTCGTAGGAAATCTAGACTGTAACGCAATTATGACACTAGTGGCCCGCGTAGGAAAGCTAGACTGTTGTGAGACACTGCCCCTTATTGTTCAGGGAGTCTTCATAGTGAAATTAGACTGGAATAGGACTGCATTACTAAGCGCCCCATGTAGGAAAGATAACTGCTGCAGGATTTGGAGACTAAGGGCCCCTCATATGCTAGTTTAGAACTGGCGCTTATAGGAAACCTTGTGAAGCCCCCATAAGCACCACGTGTTTTTAAATATTTTTACTCTTTCTGGGAAATAGTTGATCACGAGTGATGCCAGAGGGTGTTTTATGTCACCGTAGACAATTTGTGTGGATCCTTTGCCCCCACCTGAATATTGAGAAAGCAGCAAGGGGATTTTATTTTTTTAATAAATATATATATAATAGTCAACGCAATGAGCTATAAGTTTCAGCAGCTCTGACTCCTGTCTTTGTCAAGTGCTGCTCTGATAATAGCCCATAGTGGAACCCCCTAAGGCCACCTAGTGTCACCGCTGCTTCTGAGCAACATTGTTAAGGCATTTAGGGCAGATGAAACATTTCAGATAAGAGGGAAATTGCTGTACAAATGTTTTCTCACACATAATTGAAATTCGTTCTCTAGAATTTTACCTGAAACGGTAACCTCTAATATATTAGATGCCTAGTTTACTTATGAAGTTCTGTTTACAATAAGTTCACTACAGATCCATCGTATCATGTCTGTTTATACAGGTATCTTATGGCTCCCAGAGCTGGTTACACAGATCGGCAATATGTGGTTATCAATCGCCTCTGGTTAGTAACGGCATGGCTAATTAGTGATGTCAGATTCAGCTGCTGCCCTGGCAGGATATGATGTGACCTCAAGAGCACCTGTGTTTATTCTCTTTAGTCTCGTTTCTATGTTTATAGATGGTGACGGCCTACAGGATAGTGACACATCCTTTCCCCAGGCTGTACCCTAATGTGTTCCTCATATCATTAATATGCACAATGTCTTCCATGGATCACTACCCCTAACACTAAGTGCCTGTGTAATGAAGGACCTCTCCACAGCCGCACAATAGAACTGATGCCTTAACATGTGCAGTCCAGGGCAGACTTTGTTTTTATGTTACGTTTTGTTGTGTTTTTTATATATAATTTGGTTACAAACAGATTTTTTATTATTATTGGGCATTGGTACCGCCCAACACTGTACTGTGTTTTTGGTATTTTTACTTTTAGATTTTTTTAAAAAAAAAAATCATTTGCACCCAATAAATCCCTTTTTTTATACCAGGCCAGTTCCTGGGTGAGAATCTTTATTAAATGAATGCAGTCTGACAACAAGTGAACATAAATAAAACATGTTGGCAATTTGTCCTTTGCGTTCAGCCTGTGCATTCGCAAGGTTTGTTAGCTGCCAAATGAAGAAGGCGACGGCAGCTCTTGTCAGAGACGGATTTCTTCTTGTGAAAATAAAACACCAAGATGTGTGCAAATCTAGAGTCCACGGATCATCTCTAATTACTATTGTGAATATCACTCCTGGCCAGCAGGAGGAGGCAAAGAGCACCACAGCAAAGCGGTTAAGTATCACCTCCCTTTCCTCCGTCATTCGCTTTGCCTACGTTAAAAGCAAGGAGGTGGTAAAGTTTAGGTGTCTGAAAGAAAATTCTTCAGTCAAGACTTTATTATTTCTTTTTAATGACACGATGAGTCCACGGGTCATCTAATTACTAGTGGGAATATCACTCCTGCCCAGCAGGAGGCGGCAAAGAGCGCCACAGCAAAGCTGTTAAATATCACCTCCCTTCCCTCCCACTCCAGTCATTCTCTTTGCCTACATTAGTGCTAGGAAGTGGTAAAGTTAGGTGTTAGAAAAAGATTCTTCAATCACGAGTTTTATTTTCAAAGTGGTGCAAGATTGTGCTGCTTTGTTCTAAAGTGTAGCCGTAGTCCATATCAGTCTCTTCAGTAGAGCAGTGGTGGCTTTAGAGTAGTGGGAACTTGTGGGGCATAATTCTCACTGCGCTTCCCATATACTGATGCTGCCCTAACACTGACAGACTGGATAATATTACTCGGTTCTTTCATTTCACAGGTCCATGGGAGGGAGAGGACCTCTCAAACCTGGGTGCTGCCTTGCTGTCAGGCAGATGAGGAGGTAAGTGCTTTCTTTATTTTCTGGTGGTATAGACTCAGAATAAAAAATGGGGGCACTTTATTCAGGGACACATACAAGGGCTCAGGGGAGGCTCTTTGGTATTGACAGCTGGCACTGGGGCTTTAAAGTTTTATTGCGGTTAATGGTGGTATAGAGGTGATCTAAGATTATTTAAATTACTGTAGTTTCTGCAATACTAAAGTAAAAAAGTTACCGTTTTAAATTTAAAGTGACAGTAACGTTTTTTTTCTAGTTCTAAATTTGATTAAAGTTTTGATTTCTTTATCTGATATTTGACACTGATTTAATATGGACCAAGAAACCTTGCAAAATGTTACTTGTTCTTTGTGTTTTGATGCCAATGTAGAACCACCAATCCCTTTCTGTTCCTCATGTATTGAGAGAACTTTAAATTACAGGGATAGACTTTTTTTTCTGAGCCTTCATTCTCCAAGGAGGATACTTTTCAGGAGCCTAATGTCAATATATGCCGCAGCTTTTCTCCAACATAGGTGTGTCCGGTCCACGGCGTCATCCTTACTTGTGGGATATTCTCTTCCCCAACAGGAAATGGCAAAGAGCCCAGCAAAGCTGGTCACATGATCCCTCCTAGGCTCCGCCTTCACCAGTCATTCTCTTTGCCGTTGTACAGGCAACATCTCCACGGAGATGGCTTAGAGTTTTTTAGTGTTTAACTGTAGTTTTTATTATTCAATCAAGAGTTTGTTATTTTAAAATAGTGCTGGTATGTACTATTTACTCTGAAACAGAAAAGAGATGAAGATTTCTGTTTGTAAGAGGAAAATGATTTTAGCAACCGTTACTAAAATCGATGGCTGTTCCACACAGGACTGTGAGAGGAATTAACTTCAGTTGGGGGAACAGTGAGCAGACTTTTGCTGCTTGAGGTATGACACATTCTAACAAGACGATGTAATGCTGGAAGCTGTCATTTTCCCTATGGGATCCGGTAAGCCATTTTTATTACAGAAAGAAATAAAGGGCTTCACAAGGGCTTTCTAAGACTGTAGACATTTTCTGGGCTAAATCGATTTATATTTTATACTCCATAGCCTTGAGGAATTATTTTAATCTTGGGAATTATGTAAAATAACCGGCAGGCACTGTATTGGACACCTTATTCTCTAGGGGCTTTCCCTAATCATAGGCAGAGTCTCATTTTCGCGCCTGTATTGCGCACTTGTTTTTGAGAAGCATGACATGCAGATGCATGTGTGAGAAGCTCTGATACATAGAAAAGACTTTCTGAAGGCGTCATTTGGTATCGTATTCCCCTTTGGGCTTGGTTGGGTCTCAGCAAAGCAGATACCAGGGACTGTAAAGGGGTTAAATATAAAAACGGCTCCGGTTCCGTTATTTTAAGGGTTAAAGCTTCCAAATTTGGTGTGCAATACTTTTAAGGCTTTAAGACACTGTGGTGAAATTGAACAATTCCTTCATACTTTTTCGCAATTGCAGTAATAAAGTGTGTTCAGTTTAAAATTTAAAGTGACAGTAATGATTTATTTTAAAACGTTTTTTGTACTTTGTTATCAAGTTTTTGCCTGTTTAACATGTCTGAACTACCAGATAGACTGTGTTCTGAATGTGGGGAAGCCAAGGTTCCTTCTCATTTAAATAGATGTGATTTATGTGACACAAAATTTAGAGAAAATGATGCCCAAGATGATTCCTCAAGTGAGGGGAGTAAGCATGGTACTGCATCATCCCCTCCTTCGTCTACACCAGTCTTGCCCACACAGGAGGCCCCTAGTACATCTAGCGCGCCAATACTCCTTACTATGCAACAATTAACGGCTGTAATGGATAATTCTATCAAAAACATTTTAGCCAAAATGCCCACTTATCAGCGAAAGCGCGACTGCTCTGTTTTAGAAAATACTGAAGAGCATGAGGACGCTGATGATATTGGTTCTGAAGGGCCCCTACACCAATCTGAGGGGGCCAGGGAGGTTTTGTCTGAGGGAGAAATTTCAGATTCAGGGAAAATTTCTCAACAAGCTGAACCTGATGTGATTACATTTAAATTTAAATTGGAACATCTCCGCGCTCTGCTTAAGGAGGTGTTATCCACTCTGGATGATTGTGAGAATTTGGTCATTCCAGAGAAACTATGTAAAATGGACAAGTTCCTAGAGGTCCCGGGGCCCCCCGAAGCTTTTCCTATACCCAAGCGGGTGGCGGACATTGTAAATAAAGAATGGGAAAGGCCCGGTATACCTTTCGTCCCTCCCCCCATATTTAAAAAATTGTTTCCTATGGTCGACCCTAGAAAGGACTTATGGCAAACAGTCCCCAAGGTCGAGGGGGCGGTTTCTACTCTAAACAAACGCACCACTATACCCATAGAAGATAGTTGTGCTTTCAAAGATCCTATGGATAAAAAATTAGAAGGTTTGCTTAAAAAGATGTTTGTTCAGCAAGGTTACCTTCTACAACCAATTTCATGCATTGTCCCTGTCACTACAGCCGCGTGTTTCTGGTTCGATGAGCTAGAAAAGGCGATCAATAATAATTCTTCTTCTTATGAGGAGATTATGGACAGAATTCGTGCTCTCAAATTGGCTAATTCTTTCACCCTAGACGCCACTTTGCAATTGGCTAGGTTAGCGGCGAAAAATTCTGGTTTTGCTATTGTGGCGCACAGAGCGCTTTGGTTAAAATCTTGGTCAGCGGATGCGTCTTCCAAGAACAAATTGCTTAACATTCCTTTCAAGGGGAAAACGCTGTTTGGCCCTGACTTGAAAGAGATTATCTCTGATGTCACTGGGGGCAAGGGCCACGCCCTTCCTCAGGATAGGTCTTTCAAGGCCAAAAATAAACCTAATTTTCGTCCCTTTCGCAGAAACGGACCAGCCCCAAGTGCTACGTCCTCTAAGCAAGAGGGTAATACTTCTCAAGCCAAGCCAGCCTGGAGACCAATGCAAGGCTGGAACAAAGGAAAGCAGGCCAAGAAACCTGCCACTGCTACCAAGACAGCATGAGATGTTGGCCCCCGATCCGGGACCGGATCTGGTGGGGGGCAGACTCTCTCTCTTCGCTCAGGCTTGGGCAAGAGATGTTCTGGATCCTTGGGCGCTAGAAATAGTCTCCCAAGGTTATCTTCTGGAATTCAAGGGGCTTCCCCCAAGGGGGAGGTTCCACAGGTCTCAATTGTCTTCAGACCACATAAAAAAACAGGCATTCTTACATTGTGTAGAAGACCTGTTAAAAATGGGAGTGATTCATCCTGTTCCATTAGGAGAACAAGGGATGGGGTTCTACTCCAATCTGTTCGTAGTTCCCAAAAAAGAGGGAACATTCAGACCAATCTTAGATCTCAAGATCCTAAACAAGTTTCTCAAGGTTCCATCGTTCAAAATGGAAACCATTCGAACTATTCTTCCTTCCATCCAGGAAGGTCAATTCATGACCACGGTGGATTTAAAGGATGCGTATCTACATATTCCTATCCACAAGGAACATCATCGGTTCCTAAGGTTCGCATTCCTGGACAAGCATTACCAGTTTGTGGCACTTCCGTTCGGATTAGCCACTGCTCCAAGGATTTTCACAAAGGTACTAGGGTCCCTTCTAGCGGTGCTAAGACCAAGGGGCATTGCAGTAGTACCTTACTTGGACGACATTCTGATTCAAGCGTCGTCCCTTCCTCAAGCAAAGGCTCACACGGACACTGTCCTGGCCTTTCTCAGATCTCACGGGTGGAAAGTGAACGTAGAAAAAAGTTCTCTGTCTCCGTCAACAAGGGTTCCCTTCTTGGGAACAATAATAGACTCCTTAGAAATGAGGATTTTTCTGACAGAGGCCAGAAAATCAAAACTTCTGAACTCTTGTCAAATACTTCATTCTGTTCCTCTTCCTTCCATAGCGCAGTGCATGGAAGTAATAGGTTTGATGGTAGCGGCAATGGACATAGTTCCTTTTGCGCGCATTCATCTAAGACCATTACAACTGTGCATGCTCAGTCAGTGGAATGGGGACTATACAGACTTGTCTCCGACGATACAAGTAAATCAGAGGACCAGAGATTCACTCCGTTGGTGGCTGTCCCTGGACAACCTGTCACAGGGGATGAGCTTCCGCAGACCAGAGTGGGTCATTGTCACGACAGACGCCAGTCTGGTGGGCTGGGGCGCGGTCTGGGGACCCCTGAAAGCTCAGGGTCTTTGGTCTCGGGAAGAATCTCTTCTACCGATAAATATTCTGGAACTGAGAGCGATACTCAATGCTCTCAAGGCTTGGCCTCAGCTAGCAAAGGCCAAGTTCATACGGTTTCAATCAGACAACATGACGACTGTTGCGTACATCAACCATCAGGGGGGAACAAGGAGTTCCCTGGCGATGGAAGAAGTGACCAAAATCATTCAATGGGCGGAGACTCACTCCTGCCACTTGTCTGCAATCCACATCCCAGGAGTGGAAAATTGGGAAGCGGATTTTCAGAGTCGTCAGACATTTCATCCGGGGGAGTGGGAACTCCATCCGGAAATCTTTGCCCAAATCACTCAATTGTGGGGCATTCCAGACATGGATCTGATGGCCTCTCGTCAGAACTTCAAGGTTCCTTGCTACGGGTCCAGATCCAGGGATCCCAAGGCGACTCTAGTAGATGCACTAGTAGCACCTTGGACCTTCAAACTAGCTTATGTATTCCCGCCGTTTCCTCTCATCCCCAGGCTGGTAGCCAGGATCAATCAGGAGAGAGCATCGGTGATCTTGATAGCTCCTGCGTGGCCACGCAGGACTTGGTATGCAGACCTGGTGAATATGTCATCGGCTCCACCATGGAAGCTACCTTTGAGACGAGACCTTCTTGTTCAAGGTCCGTTCGAACATCCGAATCTGGTCTCACTCCAACTGACTGCTTGGAGATTGAACGCTTGATCTTATCAAAGCGAGGGTTCTCAGATTCTGTCATTGATACTCTTGTTCAGGCCAGAAAGCCTGTAACTAGAAAAATTTACCACAAAATATGGAAAAAATATATCTGTTGGTGTGAATCTAAAGGATTCCCTTGGGACAAGGTAAAAATTCCTAAGATTCTATCCTTCCTTCAAGAAGGTTTGGAGAAAGGATTATCTGCTAGTTCCTTGAAGGGACAGATTTCTGCCTTGTCTGTGTTACTTCACAAAAAACTGGCAGCTGTGCCAGATGTTCAAGCCTTTGTTCAGGCTCTGGTTAGAATCAAGCCTGTTTACAAACCTTTGACTCCTCCTTGGAGTCTCAATTTAGTTCTTTCAGTTCTTCAGGGGGTTCCGTTTGAACCCTTACATTCCGTTGATATTAAGTTATTATCTTGGAAAGTTTTGTTTTTGGTTGCAATTTCTTCTGCTAGAAGAGTTTCAGAATTATCTGCTCTGCAGTGTTCTCCTCCTTATCTGGTGTTCCATGCAGATAAGGTGGTTTTACGTACTAAACCTGGTTTTCTTCCGAAAGTTGTTTCTAACAAAAACATTAACCAGGAGATAGTCGTGCCTTCTTTGTGTCCGAATCCAGTTTCAAAGAAGGTAAAAGGAGAGGTCAAAAAGCAACTTCTACCTCTCTCTCTTTTTGGATTAAAAGCATCATCAGATTGGCTTACGAGACTGCCGGACGGCAGCCTCCTGAAAGAATCACAGCTCATTCCACTAGGGCTGTGGCTTCCACATGGGCCTTCAAGAACGAGGCTTCTGTTGATCAGATATGTAAGGCAGCGACTTGGTCTTCACTGCACACTTTTACTAAATTTTACAAGTTTGATACTTTTGCTTCTTCTGAGGCTATTTTTGGGAGAAAGGTTTTGCAAGCCGTGGTGCCTTCCATCTAGGTGACCTGATTTGCTCCCTCCCTACATCCGTGTCCTAAAGCTTTGGTATTGGTTCCCACAAGTAAGGATGACGCAGTGGACCGGACACACCTATGTTGGAGAAAACAGAATTTATGTTTACCTGATAAATTACTTTCTCCAACGGTGTGTCCGGTCCATGGCCCGCCCTGGTTTTTTAATCAGGTCTGATAATTTATTTTCTTTAACTACAGTCACCACGGTATCATATGGTTTCTCCTATGCAAATATTCCTCCTTTACGTCGGTCGAATGACTGGGGAAGGCGGAGCCTAGGAGGGATCATGTGACCAGCTTTGCTGGGCTCTTTGCCATTTCCTGTTGGGGAAGAGAATATCCCACAAGTAAGGATGACGCCGTGGACCGGACACACCGTTGGAGAAAGTAATTTATCAGGTAAACATAAATTCTGTTTTTCCTTAAGTGTCCCAACTTGTTTTGCCCACACATGCAGTGCCCTGCGCTTCCTCTTTAACTCCCCCTGGAGTTACGTTGCAAGACATCGCTTCTCTCATGTCTTCTGCGGTTTCGGATGCATTATCTGCCTTCCCCATGTTGCAGGGGAAGCGCAAGAGGAAAAGTAGACATTCAGTTGGTGAGGTTACTGACAGTTGTTGCTATTTCGGATGTTCCCTCCCAGACGCCTGAGGAGGAGGATCCTTGGTAGCATCTGAGGGTGAAATCTCAAATTCTGACAGTGTAATCCCTACTACTGATACTGAAGTTGTATCCTTCAGGTTTAAGCTTGAGCACCTCCGTCTGTTACTTAAGGAGGTTTTAGCTACATTAGATGACAGCGACAATATGGTTGTAATTAAGCCAAAGAAATCCAGCAAGCTAAACAAATATTTTGAGGTACCTTCCTCGATAGAGGTTTTTCCGGTACCAGACAGAGCTTCTGAGATCATTACCAAGGAGTGGGAGAGACCGGGTATCCCTTTCTCTCCATATCCTATATTTAAAAAGATGTTTCCCTAGGAGGCTTGGCAAACAGTCCCTAAGGTGGAAGGAGTTGTGTCCACCCTGGCTAAGAGAAGTACTATTCCCATAGAGGATAGTTGTGCCTTTAAAGATCCTATGGACAAAAAATAAAAGGGATTACTTAAGAAGATGTATGTACACCAGGGGTTACAATGGCAACCTGCTGTGTGCATTGCTACCGTCACTAGTGCTGCGGCCTATTGGTTTGATGCGTTGTCTGATGCTATTAAGACACTCCTTTGGATGAGATTCAGGATAGGATAAAGGCTCTTAAGTTGGCTAATTCCTTCATTACGGATGCTTCCCTACAAGTTATCAAGCTGGGAGCAAAGATTTCAGGTTTCTCTGATTTAGCCCGCAGAGCCTTATGGTTAAAACCTTGGTCTGTGGACGTATCCTCTAAATCTAAACTGTTAGCGATTCCTTACAAAGGGAAGACTTTGTTTGGACCTGGCTTGAGAGAAATAATTTCTGATATCACGGGAGGTAAGGGTCATCTTCTCCCTCAGGATAAGAGACGAGCAAAAGGGACATCAGAGTAGTTTACTTTCCTTTCGAAATTTCAAGGGAAATTCTTCAGTTTCCGCCCCCAAGCAAGATCAGGCTAAACCTTCCTGGAGACATAAGTCTTGGAGTTAGGGAAAACAGCCCAATAAGCATGCCATAGAATCTAAATCAGCATGTAGGGCCTGCCCCCGATCAGGGACCGGATCTTGTAGGGGGCAGACTTTCCTTCTTCACTCAGGCTTGGGTCCGAGATGTTCAGGATCCCTGGGCGGTAGAAATAGTGTCCCAGGGATACAAACTAGAATTCAAAGGTTTCCCTCCCAGAGGCAGGTTTCTGCTTTCAAAATTATCTGTAGACCAGACAAAAAGAGGCGTTCTTTTTTTTTTTTTTTATCTTTATTTGCAACAAGAAATAAATGGTAATATTATACACAGATTGCCACGCAGGGCAAAGAAATAGAATATTCTAACACAGCATACATTTTCAGTACAATATCAACCGCTTAATTGCTTGAATATGTACAATTGACAACATATAAATCTTCCAGGCCCCTAGTTAACATGTGCCATATGCTGGATATAACATTTTGTACACCCTATAAATACACCTTGTTGAATTTTCCCTTTTTTGAGGCCACATTGTGCCAACACAAAACACTGACACAAGACAAAAACAACAAAACAAACGAGAACAGAAAGAGAAAATTTTTTGAACACAACCAAACGACACCCCACCGCCGCTTCTCTCACCCCCCCCTGCCCCAACCTCTGCCTCACTCATTCACCTCTGTCCAGTTTACAGGAAAGTGGCCAGCAAGAATATTTGTTTGGACAAATACCGAATTAGGAAATGGTTTAATCATCTTTCTTTGGCATATTATTGGTAGAGACAAAATAAAAAATTCCCATTTCCTAAAGAAGGCGGCTAAATATTCTTCATAAGGATACGGTAAGTTAAATTGTTCTGCCATATATTGTGCAATCAAAGCATTTTTAAAATGAGAAATTTTGGGAGCAGAACATGATTTCCACAATTTGAGAATAAGATTACGACCTATTAGTATAATTGTATTTATGAGTTTATAATTCTTAGGTACACCTTGAGCCTTAATCAAAAAGAAAATCTCAATAGGTTTAAGTCGGTGT
The DNA here is from genome assembly GCF_027579735.1 of Bombina bombina. NCBI lineage: Eukaryota > Metazoa > Chordata > Amphibia > Anura > Bombinatoridae > Bombina > Bombina bombina. Next base: position 1,228,627,985 of record NC_069502.1, read on the forward strand.
TCCAGATATAGAGCTACTCTCATCCAATATATAATTTTTTGCCAAAACTGAAAAATTTTTGGGCATTCCCAGAAACAATGAAATCCGCTTTTATTGCCTTACACCTGGAGCAAGAAACCCTAGATATATACCACTTAGATAAAGTTTCCGGAGTAAGATAACTCTGAAGACTAATTTTGATCTGGGATTTCCTCCAAGATGTTGGTACCCATGTTTGTTGAATTATTTTGAAGCTCTCCCTAATGATCTGTTCATTAATATCTCGAAATCTTCTAGACCATTTTGCGACCATATTGTTAACTTGTAAATTAGATGATTTTTGAATTAATAAAAGGTACAGTGGGGAAACTGCATAAATTCAATTTGAGTAGCTAACTATTCTATTCTGCAATTAACCCAATGACCAATTTGTACCATATTTTTGAAATAGCTCTTGAGGGAAATGTCTTACTTGAAGGTAAGCGTAAAATTCACGTGATGAAAGATCAAATTCACTAGCTAAATCCGTAAAAATAATTGGATGGCCATCTATTTCCAAAATTTGACTCACTGATTTTAGTCCTTTTAACTCCCAATCTTTAAAAACCCTGTTTGCTATCCCAGGACTAAAATTAGGATTACCACAAATGGGTAGGTAATAGGAAACATGCGGAGAACAATCCAGTTCGACACAATCTCTGCCATGCTACTATGACATTTTTAAACATAGTTAAATAAAATATATTCAAAGGGAAAGAAGTCAATGGACAATGAAGAAGGGCCTTCAATTGGAAGAGTACCACAAATTGGGATTCCCATATGAAAGTGGTGATTTGCTCTTTCTCAATTATCCAATCTACTGCAAATCTTGCAGCGATAACCAAGTTATACGCTTGGATATTCGGGAGGGCTAGGCCCGCTGCCGATTTAGAGTTCATAAGTCGATGGCTGGCTATCCGAGGTTTTGCTGCATTCCACAAAAATCTAGAACATGCTTTATTATACTTGAGAGTATCCCTCTTATGTATAAGAATCGGGATATTTTTGAAAGATATATAATAATTTAGGAAAGAGAATTGTTTTGATCATAGCGACACAGGCTGATAAAGAGATAGGCAGAGAGGACCACTCCTCTAACTTTTTTATACACTGTTCCAAACAAATAATTTATACCATTCGTCAGGATTTTAGATAATCTAAGACCTAGATATGTAATTTGGGTTACTTCGGAGAAAGCATGGTTAAATTTAAGTGAGGGATTTTAATACAATCATAAAAGTTCTGACTTCAGTATGTTGACCTTATAGCCAGAAATTGCTCCAAACTGCTGAATAATATTCTGTAATATTGGAAGTGTATTCCTAAGATTAGACAAAAATAGTAACAGGTCATCTGCATACAATAGCAGGACCAATTTATCGCCCGCCAATGAAATACCTTCCAATTCCTGACAAAGTAATATAGCCAAAGGTTCTAAACAGATATTAAATAGCAGGGGTGAAAGTGGGCAACCCTGCCTAGTCCCTCTGTGTAAAATAAACCGTTGAGAAATCATATTGTTAATAATGATCGCTGATGTAGGCGCACTGTAGATTAGCCTAATATAATTATTAAAGTGTCCTGATAGACCGAATTTATCTAGAGAAAAGAATAGATGAGCCCAGCTGATTCAGTCAAAAGCCTTCTCTGCATTGACCGTTAAGATAGCCTTATCCAAGGTCACAGGCAAACTAAGTGCCCTATGCTTGTTCCAAAGAGCTTCTATAAGGACTAAGACTTTCCTCATATTCCTTACCGGATTCCGTCCTGGCATAAACCCTGACTGGTTTGTATTAAGTCCCCAATGAAGGGCTTTAATCGATTAGCTGGAATGGTAGCCAACAGCTTATAATCGGTATTAAGCACTGAGATAGGTCTGTATGAACTTGGTAACTCAGGGTCTTTCCCCTTTTTAAGGATTAAAGAAATATTTGCTGCAGCAAAATATGGTGAGCATATATTGCTATCAGAAAAATAAACATTAAATAGCTTATCTAAGTGGGAGTGACTTGAATTTGTAAGATTCTGTAAAATTCTATGGGAAACGCATCCGGCCCAGCGGCCTTATTTAACTTGGCCTTCTTAATAGCTAGTACAATCTCCTCTTCTAGAATCGGGGCATTAATAGCTCTCATAGCTTCTGGGGATAGTTTGGGTACTTGGATCTTATCCCAAAATTCTTTTTGCTTTAAAGTACAGTGGGGTTCTGCTTTATATAGTTCATTAAAAAGTCAAACACTTTCAATGTCTGGCTGGTTCTTACATTGTGTATGGGACCTCTCTGTCCTATGAGTAATAGTTCCTGTTCCTATGCAGTAACAGAGTCTGGGTTTTTATTTCAATCTGTTTGTGGTTCCCAAAGAAGAGGGAACCTTCAGACCAATTTTAGATCTCTAGAGTCTAAACAAATTCCTCAGAGTACCGTCCTTCAAGATGGAAACTATTCGTTCCATTCTTCCTTTGGTCCAGGAGGGTCAATTTATTACAACAGTGGGTTTAAAGGACGAGTACCTGCATATTCCCATTCACAGGGATTGTCACAAGTTTCTAAAGTTTGCCTTTCTAGACAAACACTTCCAATTTGTGGCTCTTCCTTTCAGTCTTGCTACAGCTCCCAGAATTTTCTCAAAGGTTCTGGGATCTCTGTTGGCGGTGCTTCGTTTAAGGGGCATTGCAGTGGCTCCCTATCTGGACGACATCCTGGTCCACGCGCCATCCTTTCAACTAGCAAGGTCCCACACGGAAATTCTGCTATCCTTCCTGCGATCTCATGGGTGGAAGGTGAATCTGGCAAAGAGCTCCTTAGTTCCAAACACAAGGGTAACCTTCTTGGAAACCATAATAGATTAACTATCTATGAAGATTTTTCTGACAAGTCAGGAAATCAAAGATTTTCAATTCTTGTCTAGTGCTTCAGTTGGCTCCTCGGCCATCAGTGGCTAAGTGCATGGAGGTAATCGCTCGTTTCCACCTCAGACCTCTGCAGTTAAACATGCTCAGTCAATGGAACGGAGATTATACGGATTTGTCTCCCCGAATTCTACTGGAGCAGGAGATAAGGAACTCTCTTCTATGGTGGTTGTCTCAGGATCATCTCTCCCAGGGAACCTGCTTTTGCAAACCCACTTGGGTGAGTGTGACGACAGACGCCAGCCTTCTCGGATGGTGAGCAGTCTGGGGCTCCCTAAGGGCACAGGGTGTTTGGACTCTGTCAGAGTCTGTTCTACCAATAAACATTCTGGAGCTGAGAGCAATCTTTAATGCTCTTCTAGCCTGGCCCCAGTTTGCCTCGGGTTTCAGTTGAACAATATAACTTCAGTGGCTTACATCAATCATCAGGGAGGAACGAGGAGTTCCTTGGCGATGACAGAGGTATCCAAAATAATTCAGTGGGCGGTGACCCACTCTTGCTGTCTGTCGGCGATCCACATCCCAGGGGTGGACAACTGGGAGGCAGACTTTTCATCTGGGGAAGTGGGAACTCCATCCGGAAGTGTTTTTTAGCCTGATTCCCAAATGGGGTCAGCTGGAATTGGATCTCATGGCATCTCGGCAGAATGCCAAGCTTCCAAGGTACGGGTCGAGGTCCAGGGACCCTCAGGCGGCACTGATAGACACCCTGGCGGTACCTTGGACCTTCAGTCTAGCATACCTATTTCCTCCATTTGCTCTTCTTCCTCGAGTTATTGCTCGAATCAAGCAGAAGAGGGCCTCGGTGATCCTCATTGCACCGGCTTGGCCTCGCAGGATTTGGTATGCAGATCTGGTGGACATGTCATCTCTTCCACCCTGGAGGCTTCCGTTGAGGAAGGACTTTCTACTTCAAGGGCCCTTCCTTCATCCAAATTTAGTTTCTCTCTCATAGAGACCATGAATCAGGCTCGTAAACCTGTAACTAGAAAAAATTACTACGAGATATGGCCTAAATATCTTTATTGGTGTGAATCCAAGAGCTACTCTTGGAGTAGAGTTAGGATTCCTAGAATTTTGTCTCTTCTCCAAGAGGGTTTGGAGAGAGGATTGTTGGCAAGTTCCCTAAAGGGTCAAATATCTGCCTTGTCTATTTTGTTACATAAGCGTCTGGCGGACGTACCAGACGTACATTCTTTTTGTCAGGCCTTGGTCAGGATCAGGCCTGTGTTGATACCTGTTACTCCTCCATGGAGTCTTAATTTAGTTCTTAAGGTTCTTCAAGGGGCTCCGTTTGAGCCTATGCATTCCTTAGATATTAATTTGTTATCTTGAAAAGTTTTGTTTCTTGTTGCGATTTCTTCTGCTCGTAGAGTGTCAGAGCTCTCGGCATTACAGTATGAGTCTCCTTATCTTATTTTTCATTCAGATAAGGTAGTTTTACGTGCAAAGATGGGATTTCTTCCTAAAGTAGTTTCTGACCGGAACTTTAATTAGGAGATTGTTGTTCCTTCCTTGTGTCCTAATACTTCTTCTCAGAAGGAATGGCTTCTGCACAATTTAGATGTGGTGCGTGCTCTAAAATTCTATTTGCAGGCGACGATTTTAGTCAGTCATCTGCTTTATTTGTGTTTTTTTCAGGTAAACTTAAGGGACAGAAAGCTACGGCTACTTCTTTCTTTTTGGCTGAAGAGTATCATACGTTTTGTAAATGAGACTGCTGGACAGCAGCCTCCAGAGATAGTTACGGCTCATTCCACGAGGGCTGTTGCTTCCTCATGGGCATTCAAAAATGAAGCTTCTGTGGAACAGATTTGCAAGGCTGCAACTTGGTCCTCTCTTCACACTTTTTCAAAATTCTATACATTTTACACTTTTGCCTCGGCTGAGTCCGCTTTGGGGAGAAAGGTTCTTCAAGCAGTGGTGCCTTCCGTTTAGGTTCCCTGTCTTGTCCCTCCCTTATCCGTGTACTCTAGCTTGGATTTTGATTCCCACCAGTAATTAGATAATCCGTGGACTCATTGTGTCATTAAAAAGAAAAGATAATTTATGCTTACCTGATACATTTTATTTTTTGACACGTTGAGTCCACAGCCTGCCCTGCTATGACAGGTTGTGGGTTTATTTTAAACTTCAGACACCTCTGCACCTTGTTACTACCTTTCTCTCCTATACTTCGGTCGAATGACTGGAGTGGGAGGGAAGGGAGGTGATATTTAACAGCTTTGCTGTGGTGCTCTTTGCCGCCTCCTGCTGGGCAGGAGTGATATTCCCACAAGTAATTAGTTGATCCGTGGACTCATCGTGTCAAAAAAGAAATAAATTTATCAGGTAAGCATACATTTTTCTTTTCTTTTTAAAGACCCGATGAGTCCACGGATCTTCATCCTTACTTGTGGGATTTCACCTCCTGGTCAGCAGGAGGAGGCAAAGAGCACCACAGCAGAGCTTTTCAATAGCTCCTACCTTCCCTCCCACTCCAGTCATTCTCTTTGCCTACGTTAGTGATAGGAAGAGGTAAAGTGAGGTGTTAGATTAGATTCTTCAATCAAGAGTTTATTATTTTTAAAGTAGTGCCAGAGAGTGCTGCTTTGTTCTAGGGTGTAGCCGTAGTCCATATCAGTCTCTACAAGAGAGCTTTTGGTGGCTTTTAAGCAATGGGAACTGGTGGGCCATAATTCTCACTGCGTCTCCCATATATTTATGCTGCCCTTATCCTGATGGCCTAAGCAAGTACTAACTCAGGCCTTATCTTCCACAGGGCTATAGGAGGGAGAGGACCTCTTACACCTGTCGGACAGCTTTAAGGTAAGTGCAAACTTTTTATTCTGGGAAAAGAGAAGAACTCAGAGAAAAGTGGGCACTTAGAATATACTTTTATTTAAGGCAGTGGAGCCTTTGGTTTGGGACTTCTGGCTCTCTATGTATGGAGGGTGTTTTTTTATGGCAGCGTATGTACAGGCAGGGAGTAAAGCTGGACAATTATTTTGTCATCGTTACTGGGAAGAGGCGTTCTTATTTTCAGTAGTTGATTACATGTTGGGCTGTCTGGTTAACGCCACCATTTTGCGCACTTTCTGTTACTTGCGCCATGTAAGCCCGCTCACAATATACTGTGCAGTGTCATTTAGTCTGACATCCGGAGCAGTTCCGGTTTAGCTTTGTACAGTGACGCCTTTCATTGCTCTAGAACCGCATGGCTGTTCCTACTTAACCGAGCGGTTGTTAGCGCTACAGCGTTCTTTTCCTTTCTGCATTGCCGGGAGTTACAGTGAAGGAGAAATTTGTCCGGTCGTCAGGTAGGCGCCTCAGCAGAGCTGCTGAGGCGTAGAGGTGTCTGCTAGTGTTTTTTTTTTTGTTTGTTTTTTTAACAAATACAGACGTTTGCTGTTACTAAAATTGATACGTTTTTATTTTGAACAGAGAAATAGTTGCATTTAAAATTTAAAGGCACAGTGTTCTGTTATTCACACATTTTTTTTTGTCCCTCATGTAAAAAAGTAAATTTATGCTTACCTGATAAATTAATTTCTTTTACGATATGACGAGTCCACGAATTTCATCCTTACTTGTGGGAAATTAACCTCCTGCGAACAGGAAGTGGCAAAGAGCACCACAGCAGAGCTATATATATATATATATATATAGCTCCTCCCTTCCCTCCACCCCCCAGTCAATCGACCGAAGGTTTAGGAAGAGAAAGGAAAAGCTAAAAAAGGTGCAGAGGTGTCTGAAGTTTACAAAAAATAAATATAAAATCTGTCTTAAAAGAACAGGGTGGGCCGTGGACTCGTCATATCGTAAAAGAAATTAATTTATCAGGTAAGCATAAATTTACTTTTCTTTTACAAAGATATGACGAGTCCACGGATTTCATCCTTACTTGTGGGATACCAATACCAAAGCTATACGACACGGATGAAACGGGAGGGACAAGACAGAGACCTAAACGGAAGGCACCACTGCTTGAAGAACCTCTCTCCCAAAAACAGCCTCAGAAGAAGCAAAAGTATAAAATTTGGAAAAAGTATGAAGAGACGACCAAGTCGCAGCCTTGCAAATCTGCTCAACAGAAGCATTGTTTTTAAAAGCCCATGTGGAAGCCACAGCCCTAGTAGAATGAGCCGTAATTCTTTCAGGAGGCTGCTGTCCAGCAGTCTCATATGCCAGGCGGATGATCTTTCTCAGCCAAAAAGAAAGAGGTAGCCGTAGCTTTCTGACCCCTACGCTTTCCAGAATATTCAATGAATAATGAAGATGATTGACGGAAATCCTTAGTTGCCTGAAAGTAAAACTTCAAGGCATGGACCACGTCCAGGTTATGTAACAGACGCTCCTTCTTGGAAGAAGGATTAGGAAACAAGGAAGGAACAATAATCTCCTGATTAATATTCTTATTTGAAACAACCTTAGGAAGGAATCCAGGTTTGGTATGCAAAACCACCTTATCGGAATGAAATATAAGATAAGGCGAATCACATTGTAACGCTGAAAGCTCAAACTCTATGAGCCGAAGAAATAGCAACCAAAAACAAAACTTTCCAAGATAATAATTTAATATCTATGGAATGCATGGGTTCAAACGGAACCCCTTGAAGGACTCCAAGAACTAAATTCAAACTCCAGGGAAGAGTAATCGGTCTAAATACAGTCTTAATTCTAGTTAAAGCCTGACAAAAAGACTGAACATCTGGAACATCTGCCAAACGTTTGTGAAGCAAAATTGACAAAGCAGAAATCTGTTCCTTTAAGGAACTTGCTGATAACCCTTTCTCCAATCCTTCTTGGAGAAAAGACAGAATCCTGGGAATCCTAACTTTACTCCATGAGTAACTCTTGGAGTCACACCATTAAAGATATTTACGCCATATCTTATGATAGACTTTTCTAGAGACAGGCTTACGTGCCTGTATCAAAGTATCGATGACCGAATCAGAGAATCCCCGCTTAAATAAAATTAAGCGTTCAATCTCCAAGCAGTCAGCTGCAGAGAATTTAGATTTGGATGTTGGAAAGGACCTTGAATGAGAAGGTCCTGTCTCAAAGGAAGTTTCCACTGTGGCAGAATGGACATGTCCACTAGATCCGCATACCAAGTTCTGCGTGGCCACGCAGGCGCTATCAGGATTACTGAAGCTCTCTCCTGTTCGATCCGAGCAATCACTCGTGGAAGGAGAGGAAACGGTGGAAATGCATAATCTAGGCTGAACGACCAAGGCACTGCCAAGGCATCTATCAGTTCGGCCTGAGGATCCCTCGACCTGGATCCATAACGTGGAAGCTTGGCATTCTGACGAGATGCCATCAGATCCAATTCCGGTCTGCCCCATTGGCGAATCAATGAAGCAAACACCTCCGGGTGGAGTTCCCACTCCCCCGGATGAAAAGTCTGATGACTTAGAAAATCGGCTTCCCAGTTTTCTGCTCCTGGGATGTAGATTGCCAACAAATAACAAGAGTGGGCCTCATCGCATTATCTTGGATACTTATATCATCGCTAAGGAACGCCTTGTTCCCCCTGATGATTTGATATAAGCCACAGTCCGACTGGAATCTGATGAATTTGGCCAAAGCCAACTGAGGCCACGCCTGAAGTGCATTGAATATTGCTCTCAGTTCCAGAATATTGATTGGAAGTAGACTCAACCTGAGTCCAAACACCCTGAGCCTTCAGGGACTTCCAGACTGCACCCCAGCCCGGAAGACTGGCGTCCATTGTCACTATCACCCACGAGGGTCTGCGGAAACACGTCCCTTGGGACAGATGATCAAGCGACAACCACCAAAGAGTCTCTTGGTCCAGATTTTTTTGAGGAGATAAATTTGCATAGTCCCCATTCCACTGTCCGAGCATGCACAGCTGCAGTGGTCTGAGATGAAAGCGAGCAAACGGGACGATGTCCATTGCCGCTACCATTAATACAATTACCTCCATACACTGGGCCACTGATGGCCGAGGAATGGACTGAAGTGCTCGGAAAGTATTTAGAATTTTTTTTTTCTGACCTCCGTCAAAAATATTTTCATATCTACCGAGTCTATCAGAGTTCCCAAGAAAGGATCCCTTGTCCGTGGAACTAGTGAACTCTTTTCTATGTTCACCTTCCAACCGTGAGTTCTCAGGAAGGACAATACTGTGTCCGTGTGAGATCTTGTCAGTTGATAAGTTGACGCCTGAATCAAAATATCGTCCAGATAAGGCTCCACTGCTATGCCCCGCGGTCTGAGAACTGCCAGAAGGGACCCTTTGTGAAGATCCTGGGTGCTGTGGCTAACCCGAAGGGAAGAGCCACGAACTAAAAATGTTTGTCCAGGAAGGCAAACCTTAGGAACTGATGATGATCCTTGTGAATAGGGATATGAAGATGTGCATCCTTCAAGTCCACTGTAGTCCTATATTGACCCTCCTGAATCATTGGAAAGATTGTTCGTATAGTCTCCATCCTGAACGATGGGACTCTGAGAAACTTGCTTAGACACTTGAGATCTAAAATGGGTCTGAAAGTTCCCTCTTTTTTGGGAACAACAAAAAGATTTGAGTAAAACCCCTGTCCCTGTTCCAGTTTTGGAATGGGACAAATTACTCCCATGGTAGAGGGGTCTTTTACACAGTGTAAGAACACCTCTTTTTATCTGGTCTACAGACAATTGTGAAAGATGAAATCTCCCTCTTGGGAGAAAATCCTTGAATTCTAGTTGATACCCGTGGGTCACGATTTCCAATGCCCAGGGGTCCTGAACCTCTCTTGCACAAACCTGTGCAAAGAAAGAAAGTCTGCCTCCTACTAGATCCGGTCCCGGATCGGGGGCCGCCCCTTCATGCTGTCTTTGTAGCAGCAGCGGGCTTCTTGAATTGTTTACCTTTATTCCAAGTCTGGTTGGGTCTCCAGACTGACTTGGATTGAGCAAAATTCCCTTCCTGCTTTGTGGAGGAAGAGGAAGCAGAGGGTACTCCTTTAAATGGTCGAAAGGAACGAAAATTATTTTTACCCCTCAGCTTAACAGACTTATCCTGAGGTAGGGCGTGGTCTTTACCTCCAGTAATGTCAAAAATTATTTCCTTCAATTCAGGACCGAATAGGGTCTTACCCTTGAAAGGAATAGCTAAAAGCTTAGATTTTGATGACACATCAGCAGACCATGATTTGAGCCATATCGCTCTACGCACTAAAATGGCAAATCCTGCATCTTTTGCCGCTAATTTAGCAATTTGAAAAGCGGCATCTGTAATAAAAGAATTAGCTAGCTTGAGAGCCTTAATTCTGTCTAAAATGTCTTCTAAAGGAGTTTCAACCTTTAGAGATTCTTCTAGAGCATCGAACCAAAAACCTGCTGCAGTAGTGACAGGAACAATACAAGCTGTTGGTTGTAAAAGGAAACCCTGATGAATAAATAATTTCTTTAGAAGACCCTCTAACTTCTTATCCATAGGGTCTTTGAAAGCACAACTGTCTTCAATAGGTATAGTTGTACGCTTAGCCAGGGTAGAAATAGCTCCCTCCACCTTAGGGACCGACTGCCAAGAGTCCCGAATGGTGTCTGATATGCGATTTTCTTGAAATTAGGTGGAGGAGAGAAAGGTATACCCGGTCTGTCCCACTCCTTTTTTATAATTTTCGAAATTCTTTTAGGAACAGGAAAAACATCAGTGTACGTAGGTACCTCCAAATATTTGTCCATTTTACACAATTTCTCTGGTGGGATTACAATAGGGTCACAATCATCCAGAGTCGCTAAAACCTCCCTAAGTAACAGGAGGAGGTGTTCAAGCTTAAATTTAAAAGACATGATGTCCGAATCTGTCTGAGGTAACATACTTCCTGGGTCTGAAAGTTCTTCCTCAGACAATAATTCCCTAACCCCCAACTCAGTGCCCTGTGAGGGTATATCGGAAATAGCCAACAAAACATCAGAGGATTCAGTATGTACATTAATACCTGACCTACTGCGTTTACCCTGTAACACTAGTAATTTAGATAATATTTCTGTAAGGGTAGTTTACCTAACTGCAGCCATATCCTGCAGAGTAAAAGCATTAGACGCACTTGATGTACTTGGCGTCGCTTGTGTGAGCGTTAAAGGTTGTGACACTTAGGGAGAATTAGATGGCATATCCTGATTCTCTTCAGACTGAGCATCATCCTTAGGCACACTTTCATTACCTAAAATATGCTTTTTACATTGTAAGGCCATTTCAGTACAAGAGGTACACAAAGTAAGAGGGGGTACCACAATGGCCTCTAAGCACAGAAAGCAATTGGTTTCCTCAATGTCAGACATGTTAAACAGATTAGCAATAACCACAATAGTCGTAATCACCTTATTTATTGATTTAAAACACTTTTTGAAAAATGTGTACTGCGCCTTTAAGAAATAAAAAGCACACAATTTTTCTCAGATAGACAAAAAAACGTTAATAAATGTTACACAATTAAATATTTGTATTCAATTGGCCCAAAAATTATTGCACCCTGTAAGGGAAATGGAAATTTACCCTCTAAGAGACATTTTTAAGCAAAAAAATGTTTGACTGAAAAAATGACCCCTGCACCTCGCCACAGCTCTGCGGTGTCGCCTACCTGCCCCCAGGGTACTGCGAAAAGACTCTACAAAGATACGGTGAACAGAACAGAAGTTTAGGCCCCACCGGAGCAAATGTCTGCTGCCTTCTCAGTCAGAATCAACTGCGCGTCTGAGCGCACAAACTAGACCCCGCCCATCATGGACGTCGTGCTAATAGTCTGAACAACCGCATGGGAAGTGGTCTGAAAACAAGCCATGTGGTCCCCTTGAAAAATAAATAAACTTGCAGCCCTTGATAATAAACTAATTCTCAAGATGCTTCTCCCAAAATCAAGCCCCATATAGTATGTTTATATGATGGGCAATATGAATAAACATAGGTCTCTCAGTAACACCCTCATTGTACAGGTCTACTGCTTACCCCTTCCCTTGCAGGGAAACAAATGTCAGCCAGCTCTGATATACCAAGTCTCCTCAGAATAAAAGACTGAACATACCTCAATGCTGCTTGTAGCATGACCCGTTCTCCACACTGAAGATTTCTCTTGCACTACCTTCAGAAGTTCTGTGGCAACCAAAATGGACCTTAGTTACATCTGCTAAGATCATCAACCTCATGGCAGAAATCTTCTTCCATATCTCCCTGAGGAAAATAGTACACACCGGTACCATTTAAAAATAAAAAACTTCTTGATTGAAGAATCTAAAACTAACACCTCACTTTATCTCTTCCTATTACTAACACAGGCAAAGAGAATGACTGGGGGTGGAGGGAAGGAAGGAGCTATATATATACACCTCCGCTGTGGTGCTCTTTGCCACTTCCTGTTAGCAGGAGGTTAATATCCCACAAGTAAGGATGAAATCCGTGGACTCGTCATATCTTTGTAAAAGAAAAAAAAATGTATTGAGAGGGCTTTAAGCTATAAAGAAAAAAAATTTCATGCTCAAATTTTTTCTAAGGCAGATGCTTCTCGGGAGTCTAATGATGAGATTCAGAGTATGCCGCAGCTTTCTCCCCAAGCGTTCCAAGATTTAACGCCCGCACAAGCAGTGCCCTGTACTTCTGCTCTAGTGCCTGCTGGAGTTACCTTAAAGGACATAGCTGCGCTTATGTCTTCCACAATTTCGGATGCATTGTCGGCCTTTCCTATGCTACAAGGCAAGCGTAAGAGGAAAGACAACCTGGTTACTAGTGAGGTTTCTAATGCCATGGTGGCAATCTCAGATGTACCCTCCCTGGGAACTGAGATGGAGGGTATAGAGGTTCTATCAGAAGACGAAATTTCAGACTCGGAGAGTTCATTGCCTTTGACTGATTCAGAGGTTGTTTTTTTCAGATTTAAACTAGAACACCTCCGCCTGTTACTCAGGGAGCTTTTGGTTACCTTAGACGACTGTGATTCCACAGTAGTTGTTACTCCTGCGAAGTCGAGTAAATTGGACAGATATTTTGAAGTTCCTACTTACTCTGATGTTTTTCCAGTTCCTAAGCGAGCTTCGGCGATTGTCTCTAAGGAATGGGAGAGACCAGGTATTCCCTTCTCTCCGTCTCCTATTTTCAGAAAGATGTTTCCTATAGCTGACACTATCAAGGAAACTTGGCAAACGGTTCCTAAGGTGGAAATAGCTATCTCCACCTTAGCCAAGCGAACTACTATGCCTATTGAGGACAGTTGTGCCTTTAAGGACTCCATAAAAAGATTTATGTTCACCAGGGTCTGCTATTGCAGCCAGCTGCGTGCATTGCTACCGTCACTAGTGCGGCGGCTTATTGGTATGATGCTCTGTCTGAGTCTCTTAAGACTGAAACTTCTTTAGAGGAGATTCAAGATAGGATTAAAGCCCTGAAGTTAGCCAATGCTTTTATTACGGATGCTTCTCTGCAAATTACTAAATTGGCAGCTAAGAGTTCAGGGTTCTCTATCCTGGCCCACAGAGCCTTATGGTTAAAACCTTGGTCTGCAGACGTGTCATCCAAGTCTAAGCTTCTAGCAATTCCCTACAAGGGAAAGACCTTGTTTGGTCCTGGCCTGAAGGAAATTATCTCTGATATCACGGGAGGTAAGGGTCATCTCCTTCCTCAAGATAAGAGAAGTAGACAAAAGGGAAGACAGAGTAATTTTCGTTCCTTTTATAATTCCAAGGGAAGTTCTTTCTCTTCCTCCTCAGGAACAGGAAGGAAACTATTCACAATCTAAGCCTACTTGGAGACCCAACCAGTCTTGGAACAAGGGTAAACAGTCCAAGAAACCTGCTGCTGAATCCAAAACAGCATGAAGGGCATGCCCCCGATTCGGGGCCAGATCTGGTGGGAGCCGACTTTCCTTCTTCGTTCAGGCTTGGGTGCGGGACGTTCAGGATCCCTGGGCTATAGAAATAGTGTCCCAGGGATACAAACTGGAGTTCAAACTTTTTCCTCCCCGAGGAAGATTTCTTCTTTCAAGATTATCTGCAAACCAGATAAAAAGAGAGGCGTTCTTACATTGTGTAAGAGACCTATCCTCCCTGGGAGTAATTGTTCCAGTACAGGGACAGGGTTTTTACTCAAATCTGTTTGTGGTTCCCAAAAAAGAGGGAATCTTCAGACCTATATTAGATCTCAAGAGTCTAAACAAGTTTCTCAGAGTTCCATCATTCAAGATGGAAACGATTCGTACCATTCTTCCATTGATCCAGGAGGGTTATGACGACAGTGGACTTGAAGGATGCATACCTTCATGTCCCTATCCACAGAGATCATCACAAGTTCCTAACATTTGCTTTTCTGGAAAGCACTTTCAGTTTGTGGCTCTTCCTTTCGGGCTGGCCATGGCACCCAGAATTTTCACAAAGGTTCTGGGGTCTTTGCTGGCGGTTCTAAGAACACAGGGCATTGCTGTGTGCGCCTTATCTGGACGATATTCTAATCTAGGCGCCATCTTGTCAACAAGCAGTGGCTCATACAGACACACTACTGTCCTTCCTGAGAACTCACGGGTGGAAGGTAAATCTGGAAAAGAGTTCCTTAATTCCAAAGACAAGGGTGACTTTCTTGGGAACTCTAATCGATTCTATATCTATGAGGATTTTTCTGACACATGAGAGGAAATCAAAGATTCTAGATACTTGTCGAGCCCTTCAGTCCAATCCTCGGTCGTCAGTGGCCCAGTGTATGGAAGTAATTGGATTGATGGTGGCGGCGATGGACATCATTCCGTTTGCTCGGTTTCACCTCAGACCTCTGCAATTAAACATGCTTGAGCAGTGGAATGGAGATTATGCAGATTTGTCTCCTCGAATAACTCTGGATCGGGAGACAAGGGACTCACTTCAATGGTGGTTGTCTCTGGATCATCTATCCCAGGGAACATGCTTTCGCAGACCGTCCTGGGTGATTGTGACAACAGATGCCAGCCTTCTAGGGTGGGGTGCTGTTTGGGATTCCCTAAAGGCTCAGGGAGTGTGGACTCAGGAGTCTGTTCTTTCTATAAACATCCTGGAACTGAGAGCGATTTTCAGTGCTCTTCTGGCCTGGCCTCAGTTGGCTTCGGCCCAGTTCATCAGACTCCAGACGGACAACATAACGACAGTGGCTTACATCAATCATCAAGGAGGAACGAGGATTTCCTTAGTGATGACTGAGGTAGCCAAGATAATCTGGTGGGCGGAGGCCCATTCTTGCCATCTGTCAGCGATCCATATCCCAGGGGTGGACAACTGGGAGGTGAACTTTCTGACAAGATGCCATGAGTTGGATCTCATGGCATCTCGTCAGAATGCCAAGCTCCCGAGATACGGGTCGAGGTCCAGGGATCCCAAGGCAGAACTGATAGATGCTCTGGCGGTTCCTTGGTCCTTCAATCTTGCATACCTATTTCCTCCGTTTGCGCTTCTTCCTCAAGTCATTGCTCGAATCAAACAGGAGAGGGCATCAGTGATCCTCATTGCTCCTGCGTGGCCTCGCAGGATTTGGTATGCCGATCTGGTGGACGTCATCCCTGCCACCTCGGAGACTGTCATTGAGGAAGGAGCTTCTCATTCAAGGACCCTTCCTTCATCCAAATCTAATTTCTCTGAAGCTGACTGCTTGGAGATTGAACGCTTAATCCTATCCAAGCGGGGGGGTTTCTGATTCGGTTATAGAGACCTTGATTCAGGCTCGTAAACCTATGACTAGAAAGATTTACCATAAGATATGGCGTAAATATCTTTTTTTGGTGCGAATCCAAGGGCTACTCACGGAGTAGAGTTAGGATTCCCAGAAGGATTGGAGAAGGGTTTATCAGCAAGTTCCCTAAAGGGTCAGATCTCTGCCTTATCTATTTTGATACACAAACGTCTGGCGGATGTCCCAGACGTTCAGTCCTTTTGTCAGGCTTTGGTTAGAATTAGGCATGTGTTTAAACCAATTGCTCCTCCATGGAGCCTGAATTTAGTTCTTAAATTTCTTCAAGGGGCTCCGTTTCAGCCTATGCATTCCTTAGATATTAAGTTGTTCTCTTGGAAAGTTTTATTTCTTGATGCCATTTCTTCAGCTCGAAGAGTGTCTGAGCTTTCGGCATTGCAATACAATTCACCTTACCTTATTTTTCATTCGGATAAGGTAGTTTTACATATTAAACTAGGATTCCTTCCTAAGGTTGTTTCAGACAGAAACATTAATCAGGAGATTGTTGTTCCTTCCTTGTGTCCTAATCCTTCTTCTCAAATGGAACGTCTTTTGCACAATTTGGACGTGGTCCGTGCTTTGAAATTTTATTTCCAAGCTACTAAGGACTTATGTCAGTTATCTTCTTTGTCATTTTCTCTGGAAAACGTAAGGGTCAGAAAGCTACGGCTACCTCTCTTTCTTTTTGCCTGAAGAGTATCATATGTTTTGCATATGAGACTGCTGGACAGCAGCCTCCTTAAAGGGTTACGGCTCATTCCACTAGGGCTGTTGTTTCCTCATGGGCATTCAAAAATGAAGCTTCTGTAGAACAGATTTGCAAGGCTGCAACTTGGTCCCCTCTCCACACTTTTTCTAAATTTTACAAATGTGATACTTTTGCCTTGGCTGAGGCTGTTTTTGGGAGAAAGGTTCTTCGAGCAGTGGTGCCTTCCGTTTAGGTTCCCTGTCTTGTCCCTCCCTTTTCATCCGTGTACTCTAGCTTTGGTATTGTATCCCACAAGTAAGGTAGAAGAAGATCCGTGGACTCATTGTGTCTTTAAAAAGAAAAGAAAATTTATGATTACCTGATAAATTTGTTTCTTTTTAGACACGATGAGTCCACGGCCCGCCCTGTTCTCTGAGACAGGTTATTAATTTTTGTAAACTTCAGGCACCTCTGCACCTTGGCTTTTCCTTTCTCTTCCTAATTTCGGTCGAATGACTGGAGTGGGAGGGAAGGGAGGAGCTATATATAGCAGCTCTTCTGTGGTGCTCTTTGCCTCCTCCTGCTGACCAGGAGGTGAAATCCCACACGTAAGGATGAAGATCTGTGGACTCATCTTGTCTAAAAAGAAACAAATTTATCAGGTAAGCATACATTTTCTTTTTTACGCAGAGCAAGTTTGTTCTGCTCTTTTCTGGGGTCTAGCTGTAGCCCATGTCAGTCTCTTCAGTAGAGCAGTGGTGGCTTTTAAGCAATTGGGAACTTGTGGGGAATAATCCTCACTGCACCTCCCAAATAGTTGTTGCTGCCCTAACTTGAAAGCCTGAGTAAGATTACTCAGTCTTTCTTTTTTTCCCACAGGTCCATGTGAGGGAGAACGCCTCTCAAAACTAGTGAGCTTCCCTGCTGCCAGGCAGATTACATTGAAGTAAGTGCTAAATTTATTTTTCTAAGCAGATAAAAGGAAAAATATCGGCACTTTAACATTTAGCTCTGTATGGGACATCAGATGCATTAATCCTATTATGGGTTAATAGGATAATGTGAGGCAGTTTGTGTAGGCACTGGGGACGAGAGGAGGCCCAGGGGACATAGGCTCAGTTTGTTTTTAACTTGCTCTCGGCCGCTTTAGAGTCCTAGTGAAGGTTAAAGCCGGCCGGGAGGTTTAGTTTGATACACCCACGATGGGCGTTTCGTTTTCTGAAGCAGCAAAGAGTTTTTGCTCACTTTTTTCCTTATCACTTCCTGAGTGCCGGAAGGGTGACTTACTTTATTGCGGTTCTGCATTCTCAGTGATACCGGTGGGAGCAGCTCTGGATTGAGTCCGAAATGTCTGTATCTATTGACTCCAGCAACCAGCAGGACAGGTAGGCACCTCAGCAGAGCTAGCTGAGGTGTAAAGGCTGTCTGGGGTGCTCTAAAACCGCTGTTTTTGCATTAGAAAATAAAAAGTTGTTAAAATTTAAAGGGACAGTAACTTTTTTGCCATGTTTCAAAATTAAAGGGACACTGAACCCAATTTTTTTCTTTTGTGATTCAGATAGAGCATACAATTTTAAGCAACTTTCTAATTGACTCCTATTATCAATTTTTCTTCGTTCTCTTGCTATCTTTATTTGAAAAAGAAGGCATCTAAGCTTTTTTTTAGTTCAGACTCTGGACAGCACTTTTTTTATTAGATCAATTTTTTTTTATATTTAAAGTTTTATTGGGTTTTCAAATATAATAAACAAGTACAACATTAGTATGACCAAGGCGTACATTTTCAATGACATAACATAAATAACAGACACTTAAGGAAGCACAGTATGTGCGTTAAATAATCATACAAACAAACTTCACTTGAATCTGAAGTGAGTGAAGAGGGGGGGAGGGGGTCATCCATGGGAAGGGGGGGGGGAGGGGAACAGGACCTGGACCAAGGGTATAAACCTGCTGTGGACCTTACCAAAGCTGAGTAGGTGTGGGATGTGCACCGAAACTACTGGGGGAGGATATAATGTCTTAAGTCTCAAAGCTAGGCAGCCATGTTGTGTCAAACCTATTCTTCCATTCAACCCAAATTAGTTCAAATAAGTCTACTCTTCCCTTGGAGTAATAAATAGTCTTTTCCATGGTGTAGATATAGGCCATGGTTTGAGTAATGTCGGACCAAGATGGGGGGTTAGTTCTCTTCCAAGCTTTGGCAATATTAAGCTTAACAGCTGAAAGAAGGTAGATACTTAATGAAGCATAGTGCCTGGGGAGTTTGCTAGTACCTACATGGAGTAAGGCGACTTCTGGGGTTCTGTGGAGATATACCCATATTCGATAGCTGTGAAAAGCACTTGCTCCAGATGGGTCTCAGCTTGGGGCAGGACCACCAAATGTACGTCATGTCTCCTACCGTGCTACAGCCCCTCCAGCAAATGGGAGAAGCCTCAGGGAAGATTGCAGCTAATCTAGCGGGCAAGAAATACCATTGTGTGAGCAATTTGATGTAGTTTCTCGTGCATAGTGACACAGTGAAGAGTTTTATTTGTGAGAAGTAGTGTACGGTGCCATTCTTTAGCGGAGGCAGTGAACTCGAGTTTCTGTTCCCATTTAGTAATATGCGATGCTTTGTCTGTAGGGGTTGCTCCCTCCATGATAGAGTAATGGAAAGATAGCGGCTTTCCCAGCCTCAGACCCTGTTGCCATCTGACTTCCCAGATGGTTAATGGCCGAGAAAGGGATGGTTTAAAACCCCAACTAGACAGAAAGCTGAGGACCCTACATATTCAAAGCACATATAGGGCGGAGGAGGCGACGAACCGCCTATTTGGTCAAAAGAAACAAAAGAATCGCAATTGAGCGAGGGCCAAAGGTCTGCTACTCTCAGAACGCCGAGTCTCAGCCAAACCGATGGGTGTGAGTCAGGGAGGCCAGTGAATGTAGTGATGGGGGATCGGTTGGGAGCCACATGGGGATAATGTCTTAGTTGCTCCCAAATAGCTAGGCATTCCCGGATTATCTGGTTTCTCTATCCCTAAGGATCTTCGACAGTGTGGAGGGGTCCAAATCAAATCCCTCAGGGAGAGGTCGAAAGGCAGGGAGGCCTGTTCGATCGACCTCCATCTACTATCGGAGTCCTTTATGCCCCATTGGGTAATGTGTGAAAGCATGGCAGCCTCATAGTATCTGGATATAGATGGGGAGGCCACCCCACCATGCATTCTAGGGTACTGTAGAAGTTTATGAGCCACTCGCGGAGGTTTATTCTGCCATATGTATTTGGTGCATGCGCCTTGAAACTGAGTAAGTAGGGATCTAGGCACTCTGATAGGGAGGCATCGCATGACATAGGCTAGTTTTGGGAAATAGCTCATTTTGAGGGCTGTTACCCGACCCAGCCAAGAGATGCATTGATAATTCCACTGCGTAGTCAATGCAAGCAATTCGGTTAAGAGGGGCTTATAATTATCTGTTATTAGGTTGGGAATGGAGCTAGACAGCTTAACTCCTAAGTGGGAGACATGTGCATTGTTAACGACAAAATTGTATTTGTCTCGTAGGGAGTTGGTAACGCATTCTGAGAAGCCTTGCGTATAGAGTTCCGATTTGGTTTGATTTAGTCTATAGAAAGATAGGCCACTGAAGGCGTCTAATAAGGACAAGAGCTTAGGGAACTCTCCTAAGGGGTTTGCAAAGAATATGGTAGTATCATCTGCGAACAGAGCCACTTTGTGAACTGTTCCATGAAGGGTAACACCAGATATTCCTCTATCAGCTCTAATGGTGGCTGCTAGGGGTTCTATGGCCAGCGCGAATAGAATGGGTGAAAGGGGGCATCCCTGCCGGGTGCCATTTTAAATAGAGAAGGGAGAAGAATGGAGTGTTTTATTTTTTATTTGTTCATTTATTGGGTAAAGATGGACCCAGAGGCCCTGCACAATGTTACTTGTACTTTGTGTTTTGATGCTAATGTGGAACCACCAATCCCTTTTTGTTCCTCATGTATTGAGAGAACATTGCATTACAGGGATAGACTTTTTGATTCTGAGTCATCATTTTCTAAGGCGGATGCTGTTCAGGGGTCTCCTGTTCAAGATATGCCACAGCTTTCTCCTCAAGTGTCCCAAACTTTATCGTCTACACATGCAGTGCCCTGCGCTTCCTCTTACACTCCGGTTGGAGTTATGTTGCAAGACATTGCTTCCCACATATCTTCTGCGGTAACTGATGCGCTGTCTGCTTTTTCCATGCTGCTGGGAAATCGCAAGAGGAAATCTAAGGAATCAGTGAGTAAGGTTTCTGACAGTCGTGGCTATTCCGAATGTTCCTTCCCAGAAGTCTGAGGAGGAAGATACTTCGGTGGCATCTGAGGGTGAAATCTCAGACAGTGTAATTCCTTCTTCTGATGCTGAAGTCGTATCATTCAGATTTAAGCTGGAACACCTCCGTTTGTTACTTAAAGAGACACTGAACCCAAATTTTTTGTTTCAGGATTCAGATAGAGCATGACATTTTAAGCAACTTTCTAATTTACTCCTATTATCAAATTGTCTTCATTCTATTGGTATCTTTATTTGAAATGCAAGAATGTAAGTTTAAATGCCGGCCCATTTTTGGTGAACAACCTGGGTTGTCCTTGCTGATTGGTGGAAAAATTCAAGCACCAATGAAAAAGTGCTGTGCAGAGTTCTGAATAAAAAAAAAGCTTAGATGTCTTTTTCAAATAGAGATATCAAGAGAACAAAGAAAAATTAATAGGAGTAAATTAGAAATTTGCTTAAAATTGCATGCTCTATCTGAATCACAAAAGAAAAAATTTGGGTTCAGTGTCCCTTTAAGGAGGTTTTGGCTACCTTGGATGACTCAGACACGGTCGTAGTCAATGCTAAGAAGTCTAAAAAGCTAAACAGGTACTTTGATGTACCTTCCATGGTGGAGGTTTTCCCTGTATCAGACTGGGCT
The DNA here is from genome assembly GCF_027579735.1 of Bombina bombina. Classification (NCBI taxonomy): domain Eukaryota; kingdom Metazoa; phylum Chordata; class Amphibia; order Anura; family Bombinatoridae; genus Bombina; species Bombina bombina. Next base: position 1,228,649,227 of record NC_069502.1, read on the forward strand.
ACAGAGATTATTGCTAGGGAATGGGAGAGACCTGGTATCCCTTTCTCTCCATCCCCATTTTTTAAGAAGATGTTTCCAATAGATGACTCTATCAAGGAGTCTTGACAGACGGTGTCCAAGGTGGGAGGGGCAATTTCCACTTTGGCTAAGAGAACCACTATTCCCATAGAGGATAGCTGTTCCTTTAAGGATCCTATGGATAAGAAGTTGGAAGGGTTACTTAAAAAGATGTATGTACACCAGGGTTTATAATGGCAACCTGCGGTGTGTATTGCTACCGTCACCAGAGCGGCGGCATACTGGTTTGATGCGTTGTCTGATTCTGTTCAGACAGATACTCCCCTTGAAGAGATCCAGGATAGGATCAAGGCTCTTAAGTTGGCCAATTCCTTTATTACGGATGCTTCCCTACAGGTTATTAAGCTGGGAGCAAAGATTTCTGGTTTTGCCGTACTGACCTGCAAAGCTTTATGGTTGAAGTCCTGGTCTGCGGATGTATCGTCTAAGCTTTTGGCGATTCCCTACAAGGGTAAGACCTTGTTTGGGCTGGGCTTGGCTGAAATGATTTCAGACATTACGGGAGGAAAGGGTAATTTCCTCCCTTAGGATAAGAGGAATAAGCACAAAGGACATCAGAGCAATTTCTTTCTAATGACACGAGTCCATGTATCATCTAATTACTAATGGGAATATCACTCCTGCCCAGCAGGAGACGGCAAAGAGCACCACAGCAAAGCTGTTAAATATCACCTCCCTCCCTTCCCTCCCACCCCAGTCATTCTCTTTGCCTACGTTACAGCAAGGAAGTGGTAAAGTTAGGTGTTAGCTTGGATGCAGGCACTGGGGCTAAGGAGTAATATTGGCTCTGGGTTTTTTAGTTGAAATAAGTTTTTATTGTCATACACATCAAAAATTACAGTTCACAGTAACCCTCCAAACTTATCCCTTCTCTCCCCTTATCCTCTTGTGGTTATCAGAAGTCCAGCTGTCTTTCTTCTAATGTGGGGATGGTTTCAGAAAGTCTATTAGTGCAATAAAGCTATTAAACATTTATAATTCAATGCAAACTTTAGGGCCTGTGATGTCTGTTGAAATTCAATTTGATCGAGGGTTGGGGATAGAGAGGAGGGGACAACCAGGGAGAAAAAACGACAACTAGAGCTTCATAAGACCGAGTCCCCACTCCTCCCCCCCCCCCCCCCCCCCCGGCTTCTATATTGTGAAAATTTTCCTTCTTTTCCAATAACATTCCAATAACAAATAATAACCTTACCTCTTAAACTTCATTAAACTTGTCCGCCATGCCATCCCTCCGCCACCGAGTCCAGAATAGGGGTCTCTCCTAGGATTTGGCCTAATCTCAGCCTTTGAAACAATAAACTATCTATGACAGCTAGTGAACCTTTTCTATTGCTTACTCTTTTGTTATTGGTTATGTGTTCTCACTTCTCCTAGATTGTTAGTGGCCTGCCAAAATCCAGTAATTCCATACCTTAAAAAATTGATCTTGGTTGTTCTGACTAAAGGCTATCGTCTCTGACATTTTGTAGGTGGCTTGAATTTTGTCTTTAACTTCCCCCCATGAAGGTGCCCCTGTTTTCCAGTGTCTAGCTATGCATATTCTGGTGGCAGTGCAAAGAATGCGAATAAATGTGTTGGTAGCTGTATTGAGTTGACTAATCCTATTGTTTAGTAGTGCTTGTGGTGCAGATAGGGAAATATGTACTGAGAGTACCTCTGTAATCAATTTAGACAGTTGGGTCCAAATCTGATTAATCTGAGGGCATTCCCACCACATGTGGATATATGTTCCTGTTTCAGTGCAACATAGCTTGTTACCTCTATGAGTGTAATGGGAAGTGATGACAGGGGTGAGATACCATCGGAAGGAAGTCTTGATGCTGTTTTCCCTGAAATCTGCACTAATTAACCCTTTGCTAGAAGTGTAAAAGATTTTTTCCCATTCCTCTCGGGTGTGGATTATATTGAGTTCTTTTTCTCATCTTTCCATCACAGATGTTTTAGTAGAGAATGTGGACTGCTGAAGTGATAAGTATATTGCAGAAATTAATTTTTTGAGTCGTTGTGATGTGTTACAATAGTGTTCGAGGGTAGTTAATTTTGTGTTGGTGTTAGATGATTTGTATTTGGTTACTGCCGATGCTACTTGTAAATATAGGAACCATTGCAATTTGTCTGGGTAGATTTTATCCTGAATTTGTTGGAATGTAGCTATTTTATTGTTGACCATAAGATCTGCGACTCTGTATAATCCTTTTATTTTCCCATTTTCCCAGCTGTACGTGGAAATCTACGTTTAGAAGGGTCCTCAGTGGTCTAACCACAGAGTCCCCTGGAATTAGATGAAGTGAGTCGGTCACTGAGGACCAAGTCTGCATCATCTCTATAGTAAGCTTTGAAGTGTGGATGCCCTGAAAGGGTTCTCTCAACCGTCGCCACAAAATGTCATCTGGTCTTTTGTACCCTGCTAGGGTTGTCTCCACCCTCATCCATACAACATCGTCTGATTTTATACTCAATAGGGTAGTCTGCGCCAGCCTCGCTGCTTGATAATAATGAATTAAATTTGGTACTCCTACTCCACCTAGTTGTCTATGTTGTTGAAGGACGTGAGAGGGGATTCTGGCTTTCTTGTTGCCCCTTAGAAATCCTATCAGGTCCGTTTGTATTCTTTTTAAGTCTGGTAAGGGAACTTTAATTGGGAGGGCCCTAAAGAGATATAGTATTCTTGGGAGGATATTCATTTTTATTGCCGACAATCGGCCGTACCAGGAAAAACCTCCCCCCCTCCATTTAGTGATGTCTTTGCGGATCGTTTTGTATAAGGGAATATAGTTTAAGTTGTAGAGGTCTGCAATGTTACCTGACAGCTTAATCCCCAGATATTTAATTGCTGTGTGGGCCCATTGGAATTCAAAATTAGCTTCTATAAGTTTTTTGGTGTGGTCGGGAAGAGCGATAGGGATTGCCTCGCATTTATCTAAGTTAACTTTATATCCCGATATATCCGAGTATTCCTGTAAAATTCGGTATAAGTTTGGGAGAGATATGAACGGCTTGGTTAACGTGAGGAGCACATCGTCCGCGAAGAGGGAGATTTTAAATTCCTGATCTCTAATTTTAACACCATGAATATCTGGGGATGAGCGTATGGTAGCAGCTAGAGGTTCTATACACATTGCAAACAGGAGCGGTGACAAAGGGCACCCCTGTCTCGTACCGTTTAAGACCTCTATAAGTTTTGATTGGTAACCCGCTGTTCTTACGTTAGCTGTTGGGTGAGAGTATATGCTTTTCATAGCCTGAATAAATTCTCCATGAAAACCCATCCTATCTAGTACCTTCAACATGAAATTCCAATCTATCCTATCAAACGCCTTCTCCGCGTCCAATGAGAGGACCAGAGAAGGCGTTTTTGTTTTGCTAAGGTAGTCGACCAGGGAGATCGTACGCCTCGTATTATCAGGGGCTTCTCTATCTTTAATGAATCCCACCTGGTCTGGGTGAATCAGAGTCGGTAGGTGTGCTTTTAGTCTGTTGGCTAAGATTTTGGTAAATATCTTGATGTCTTGATTTATTAATGATATGGGGCGGTAACTTTGGCATAGTTTTGGGTTTCTCCCCGGCTTGTGTATAACTACTATTTTGGCTTGTAAAATTTCTTTGGGGATCTCTTTGCCTTGCATGATATCATTACATAATGAAACCACATGTGGGATTAAGATAGATCTATATAGTTGGTAGTATTCCCCTGGGAAACCATCTGGACCCGCTACTTTACCTGGCTTTAATTCTTTTATGGCAGTAAGGACCTCCCTGGTCGAGATCCCAGCGTTTATCTCTTTACTGATCTCATTGTCTAATGGTGTAAGTTTAGCCTCATCTAAGAACTTTGTCAAGAGTTGGTTAGTCTGGCTCCCTGGTTTAGTTTTTTTGCCGTCATAAAGATGTGCATAATCCGCGAAAGTGTCGGCTATCTCCTGAGGGTTGGAAGTAAGAGCTCCGTCATTTTTTTGTATATATGGGATAGTGAAAGATTTCGTCCTCTCTTAGTTTATGGGTTAAATATCTGTCCGGTTTGTTGGAGTATAGGAAGTACTGTGACTTCAATCTATGGGCTGACCTTATAGAGGTTTCATTCATCACTGTTGCTAGCTCTTGTCTTTTAGCTTGTAGTTGTGTATATGTCGATGGTGAAAGAGTTTGTTGATGTAATCTGGATAGGGTAGTTATTTGGGTTTGTAAGGTATCTGTCAGAAGTCTGTTGGCTCTGGTAAGAGCAGTTTTTCTTTAATCAATAAACATCGAAGGTAGGGTTTATGTGCTGCCCAGATAGTGATAGGGTTAGAGGTTGTCCCTACATTGAAGTCCCAATATTCAGTTAATGCCTTGGCTATGGGTTCCCTTACTGTGGAACCTTTTAAGATATAAGGATCATAGGTCCAAGATCGAGTTGCACTAGTGTGAAAGATTTTTTTAAGGTCTATTTGTACTATCGAATGGTCTGACCAGGCACAGGCATGTGTATCTTGGAGGAAACTAGGTCTGGTATCATAGTCTGGCTTATATAGATGTAATCTAGTTTTGAATAGGATCTGTGTGCACTTGAGTAATAGGTGTAATCCTTAGTCCTCCCATATAGGGTGTCCCAAGAATCCAAAATGTTATGTTCCAAAAAGACCTCTTTTATTTTTTTAATTGTAGAATTATGTCTTTGTTGTGTTTGGGACAATGGGGTCTTACCTTGACAATATTGTGTATATATAGAAACATTAAAGTCCCCACCTAAAATCATTCTAACATTTGACCACTGGGTTAATAACTGTGAGATGCGAACAAAGAATGGAGCTTGTGTTTCGTTTGGAGCATAGATATTGCATAGCACGATCGGTTTGTCATGTATTCTACCCTGGAGTAACAAGAATCTACCTTCAGGATCCCTAATTGTTTCCTCTGTTATGAACCCGACCGACTGATGTATCAATATGGAGACCCCCCTCTTTTTTTGTCAGTTATAGAGTGAAAGTGTTGTGTATATCCTTTAGACCAATATTTTGGTATGACTTCCTTAGTGAAGTGTGTTTCTCGTAGGAATATGATGTTTGCCTTTAATCTAGTATATTGGTTCATAGCTGTCCTGCGTTTGAGATCTGTGTTTAGGCCTCTAACGTTATGTGAAATTAGCTTTAGGTGGCTAGTCATTACTCACTGTTACGTTGGTGAGGATCTTCCCCCCCCCCTGGATCTTTGTTACCTTTTCTTCTCGCAGCTGTCTGCAGGTCTCTAGATAGTAGTTTTCTTTCAGTAGATGGGACTCGGTGGCAAAGTGGACTGCACGGCGGGACACTAACAAAAACATTTAAAAAAACAAAACTATTAATAAACATTACAGAGTATACCCCAACATCTTTGTACAGTATGTGACTAATGCTTCCGTGGATTTTATATTGGTATAGTACCCAAAGGAAAATACAGAAAAAAAACCTTAACTCCTCTCTCCCCATAAAAAAAATTAGTTATGGTTTAAAAGTAACATTACATAGTGCTAAAACTGTAAAGGTTTAAACTATCTAACATTTGGCATCAGATGAAATAGTAGTTATTGGTATCTGAACATTCCGTACCATATCACCTTTCCATGCAGCTACATACCCTCTAAGCTTTTTGTATTTAGAGTGTTTATCTTCTATCTATACATCTTCCCTCCCTAGCAATGCTATACATCAAAAGAGAAAGGGAAACAATGATAAGAAACCTCTCTAGGTAACCGTCCATTACTGAAATATGTTAAGGCTTGTTCTTTCTTTTCGGAACTTTGGTCCACTTTTGTCTCTGTGAATTAGACGAGTCTAGTTGCCCTTGGGGCCTATCTTCTCCTTTCTCCATCTGTGGGATATCAGGTGGTTCTAGCTGCAATCTTCGGCACACATCTGGGATCTCTGTGACTTCTTTAAGGTTCAGGGAGTTGCCATTGTGAAGAATGTAAAGGTTAAAAGGGAATCCCCAACGATATCTGATCTGGTGTTTTCTTAAAAGTGTAGTTAGGGGTCTTAGGTTACTTCTCCTCTGTAGGGTCCATATACAGAGGTCTTGGTAGAACTGAATGACCGTGCCCTGGAATTTAAAAGTGGGATGTTTCCTTGTCGTAGTGAGTATCTCTTCCTTTTCTGGGAATCTAAGAAATTTAACGATTACATCTCTGGGGGGGGGCATCTTCTCTTGGTTTAGGTCTAAGTGCTCTATGAGCCCTTTCCGTTTGGAATTTCTCATCGCCCCCTTCTCCCGTGATAGCCTGAAATAATTGATGAAGATATATAGGTAGTTCTTCCGTCGAGGCGGTTTCATGAATCCCTTTCAGGCGTAGATTACATCTACGAGTCCTGTTTTCAAGGTCCTCCAGCTTATCATGTATCTCACTTACTTCTTGTTCATGTGAAGACAGCTTTTGTGTAAGATTGGATAGTTCATCGGCAGTGGAGGCCTCATTTTCTTCCAGGGTGGCCACTCTTGAACCCAGTTCAGTGATTTCTTGTTTTATGTCTGCTAGACTGGTTGTAACAGTGTTCTGAAAAGCATCTATTTCTTTCATGTAATTAGCAAGAGTCCATGAGCTAGTGACGTATGGGATATACATTCCTACCAGGAGGGGCAAAGTTTCCCAAACCTCAAAATGCCTATAAATACACCCCTCACCACACCCACAATTCAGTTTTACAAACTTTGCCTCCTATGGAGGTGGTGAAGTAAGTTTGTGCTAGATTCTACGTTGATATGCGCTCCGCAGCAAGTTGGAGCCCGGTTTTCCTCTCAGCGTGCAGTGAATGTCAGAGGGATGTGAGGAGAGTATTGCCTATTTGAATGCAGTGATCTCCTTCTACGGGGTCTATTTCATAGGTTCTCTGTTATCGGTCGTAGAGATTCATCTCTTACCTCCCTTTTCAGATCGACGATATACTCTTATTTATATACCATTACCTCTGCTTATTTTCGTTTCAGTACTGGTTTGGCTTTCTACAAACATGTAGATGAGTGTCCTGGGGTAAGTAAATCTTATTTTCTGTGACACTCTAAGCTATGGTTGGGCACTTTATTTATAAAGTTCTAAATATATGTATTCAAACATTTATTTGCCTTGACTCAGAATGTTCAACATTCCTTATTTTCAGACAGTTTCATATTTGGGATAATGCATTTGAATCAATCATTTTTTCTTACCTTTAAAATTTGACTTTTTTTTCCCTGTGGGCTGTTAGGCTCGCGGGGGCTGAAAATGCTTCATTTTATTGCGTCATTCTTGGCGCAGACTTTTTTGGCGCAAAAAATCTTTTCTGTTTCCGGCGTCATACGTGTCGCCGGAAGTTGCGTCATTTTTTGACGTCCTTTTGCGCCAAAAATGTCGGCGTTCCGGATGTGGCGTCGCTTTTGTCTCCACATTATTTCAGTCTCATTTTTTCTTTGCTTCTGGTTACTAGAAGCTTGTTTATTGGCATTTTTTCCCATTCCTGAAACTGTCATTTAAGGAATTTGATCAATTTTGCTTTATATGTTGTTTTTTCTCTTACATATTGCAAGATGTCTCACGTTGCATCTGAGTCAGAAGATACTTCAGGAAAATCGCTGTCTAGTGCTGGATCTACCAAAGCTAAGTGTATCTGCTGTAAACTTTTGGTAGCTATTCCTCCGGCTGTTTGTATTAATTGTCATGACAAACTTGTTAAAGCAGATAATATTTCCTTTAGTAATGTACCATTGCCTGTTGCAGTTCCTTCAACATCTAAGGTGCAGAATGTTCCTGATAACATAAGAGATTTTGTTTCTGAATCCATCAAGAAGGCTATGTCTGTTATTTCTCCTTCTAGTAAACATAAAAAATCTTTTAAAACTTCTCTCTCTACAGATGAATTTTTAAATGAACATCATCATTCTGATTCTGATGATTCTTCTGGTTCAGAGGATTCTGTCTCAGAGGTTGATGCTGATAAATCTTCATATTTATTTAAATTGGAATTTATTCGTTCTTTACTTAAAGAAGTACTAATTGCTTTAGAAATAGAGGATTCTGGTCCTCTTGATACTAATTCTAAACGTTTAGATAAGGTATTTAAATCTCCTGTGGTTATTTCAGAAGTTTTTCCTGTTCCTAATGCTATTTCTGAAGTAATTTCCAGAGAATGGGATAAATTGGGTAATTCATTTACTCCTTGTAAACGTTTTAAGCAATTATATCCTGTGCCGTCTGACAGATTAGAATTTTGGGACAAAATCCCTAAAGTCGATGGGGCTATTTCTACCCTTGCTAAACGTACTACTATTCCTACGTCAGATGGTACTTCGTTTAAAGATCCTTTAGATAAGAAAATTGAATCCTTTCTAAGAAAAGCTTATCTGTGTTCAGGTAATCTTCTTAGACCTGCTATATCTTTGGCTGATGTTGCTGCAGCTTCAACTTTTTGGTTGGAGACTTTAGCACAACAAGTAACAAATCATGATTCTCATAATATTATTATTCTTCTTCAGCATGCTAATAATTTTATCTGTGATGCCATTTTTGATATTATCAGAGTTGATGTCAGGTTTATGTCTCTAGCTATTTTAGCTAGAAGAGCTTTATGGCTTAAAACTTGGAATGCTGATATGGCTTCTAAATCAACTCTACTTTCCATTTCTTTCCAGGGTAACAAATTATTTGGTTCTCAGTTGGATTCCATTATCTCAACTGTTACTGGTGGGAAAGGAACTTTTTTACCACAGGATAAAAAATCTAAGGGTAAAAACAGGGCTAATAATCGTTTTCGTTCCTTTCGTTTCAACAAAGAACAAAAGCCTGATCCTTCATCCTCAGGAGCAGTTTCAGTTTGGAAACCATCTCCAGTCTGGAATAAATCCAAGCCTTCTAGAAAGGCAAAGCCTGCTTCTAAGTCCACATGAAGGTGCGGCCCTCATTCCAGCTCAGCTGGTAGGGGGCAGGTTACGTTTTTTCAAAGAAATTTGGATCAATTCTGTTCACAATCTTTGGATTCAGAACATTGTTTCAGAAGGGTACAGAATTGGTTTCAAGATGAGACCTCCTGCAAAGAGATTTTTTCTTTCCCGTGTCCCAGTAAATCCAGTGAAAGCTCAAGCATTTCTGAATTGTGTTTCAGATCTAGAGTTGGCTGGAGTAATTATGCCAGTTCCAGTTCTGGAACAGGGGATGGGGTTTTATTCAAATCTCTTCATTGTACCAAAGAAGGAGAATTCCTTCAGACCAGTTCTGGATCTAAAAATATTGAATCGTTATGTAAGGATACCAACGTTCAAAATGGTAACTGTAAGGACTATCTTGCCTTTTGTTCAGCAAGGGCATTTTATGTCCACAATAGATTTACAGGATGCATATCTGCATATTCCGATTCATCCAGATCATTATCAGTTCCTGAGATTCTCTTTTCTGGACAAGCATTACCAGTTTGTGGCTCTGCCGTTTGGCCTAGCTACAGCTCCAAGAATTTTTACAAAGGTTCTCGGTGCCCTTCTGTCTGTAATCAGAGAACAGGGTATTGTGGTATTTCCTTATTTGGACGATATCTTGGTACTTGCTCAGTCTTTACATTTAGCAGAATCTCATACGAATCGACTTGTGTTGTTTCTTCAAGATCATGGTTGGAGGATCAATTCACCAAAAAGTTCATTGATTCCTCAGACAAGGGTAACCTTTCTGGGTTTCCAGATAGATTCAGTGTCCATGACTCTGTCTTTAACAGACAAGAGACGTCTAAAATTTATTTCAGCTTGTCGAAACCTTCAGTCACAATCATTCCCTTCGGTAGCCTTATGCATGGAAATTCTAGGTCTTATGACTGCTGCATCGGACGCGATCCCCTTTGCTCGTTTTCACATGCGACCTCTTCAGCTCTGTATGCTGAATCAATGGTGCAAGGATTACACAAAGATATCTCAATTAATATCTTTAAAACCAATTGTACGACACTCTCTAACGTGGTGGACAGATCACCATCGTTTAATTCAGGGGGCTTCTTTTGTGCTTCCGACCTGGACTGTAATTTCAACAGATGCAAGTCTCACAGGTTGGGGAGCTGTGTGGGGATCTCTGATGGCACAAGGAGTTTGGGAATCTCAGGAGGTGAGATTACCGATCAATATTTTGGAACTCCGTGCAATTTTCAGAGCTCTTCAGTCTTGGCCTCTTCTGAAGAGAGAATCGTTCATTTGTTTTCAGACAGACAATGTCACTACTGTGGCATACATCAATCATCAAGGAGGGACTCACAGTCCTCTGGCTATGAAAGAAGTATCTCGAATTCTGGTTTGGGCGGAATCCAGCTCCTGTCTAATCTCTGCGGTTCATATCCCAGGTATAGACAATTGGGAAGCGGATTATCTCAGTCGCCAAACGTTGCATCCGGGCGAATGGTCTCTTCACCCAGAGGTATTTCTTCAGATTGTTCAAATGTGGGAGCTTCCAGAAATAGATCTGATGGCGTCTCATCTAAACAAGAAACTTCCCAGGTATCTGTCCAGATCCCGGGATCCTCAGGCGGAAGCAGTGGATGCATTATCACTTCCTTGGAAGTATCATCCTGCTTATATCTTTCCGCCTCTAGTTCTTCTTCCAAGAGTAATCTCCAAGATTCTGAAGGAATGCTCGTTTGTTCTGCTGGTAGCTCCGGCATGGCCTCACAGGTTTTGGTATGCGGATCTTGTCCGGATGGCCTCTTGCCATCCGTGGACTCTTCCGCTACGACCAGACCTTCTGTCGCAAGGTCCTTTTTTCCATCAGGATCTCAAATCCTTAAATTTAAAGGTATGGAGATTGAACGCTTGATTCTTGGTCAAAGAGGTTTCTCTGACTCTGTGATTAATACTATGTTACAGGCTCGTAAATCTGTATCCAGAGAGATATATTATAGAGTCTGGAAGACTTATATTTCTTGGTGTCTTTCTCATCATTTTTCTTGGCATTCTTTTAGAATTCCGAGAATTTTACAGTTTCTTCAGGATGGTTTAGATAAAGGTTTATCCGCAAGTTCTTTGAAAGGACAAATCTCTGCTCTTTCTGTTCTTTTTCACAGAAAGATTGCTAATCTTCCTGATATTCATTGTTTTGTACAAGCTTTGGTTCGTATAAAACCTGTCATTAAGTCAATTTCTCCTCCTTGGAGTTTGAATTTGGTTCTGGGGGCTCTTCAAGCTCCTCCGTTTGAACCTATGCATTCATTGGACATTAAATTACTTTCTTGGAAAGTTTTGTTCCTTTTGGCAATCTCTTCTGCCAGAAGAGTTTCTGAATTATCTGCTCTTTCTTGTGAGTCTCCTTTTCTGACTTTTCATCAGGATAAGGCAGTGTTGCGAACTTCTTTTGAATTTTTACCTAAAGTTGTGAATTCTAACAACATTAGTAGGGAAATTGTGGTTCCTTCATTATGTCCTAATCCTAAGAATTCTAAGGAGAAATCATTGCATTCTTTGGATGTTGTTAGAGCTTTGAAATATTATGTTGAAGCTACTAAGTCTTTCCGAAAGACTTCTAGTTTATTTGTTATCTTTTCTGGTTCTAGAAAAGGCCAGAAAGCTTCTGCCATTTCTTTGGCATCTTGGTTGAAATCTTTAATTCATCTTGCCTATGTTGAGTCGGGTAAATCTCCGCCTCAAAGGATTACAGCTCATTCTACTAGGTCAGTTTCTACTTCCTGGGCGTTTAGGAATGAAGCTTCGATTGATCAGATTTGCAAAGCAGCAACTTGGTCCTCTTTGCATACTTTTACTTAATTCTACCATTTTGATGTATTTTCTTCTTCTGAAGCAGTTTTTGGTAGAAAAGTACTTCAGGCAGCGGTTTCAGTTTGAATCTTCTGCTTATGTTTTTCATTAAACTTTATTTTGGGTGTGGATTATTTTCAGCAGGAATTGGCTGTCTTTATTTTATCCCTCCCTCTCTAGTGACTCTTGCGTGGAAAGATCCACATCTTGGGTAATCATTATCCCATACGTCACTAGCTCATGGACTCTTGCTAATTACATGAAAGAAAACATAATTTATGTAAGAACTTACCTGATAAATTCATTTCTTTCATATTAGCAAGAGTCCATGAGGCCCGCCCTTTTTTTGGGGTGGTTATGATTTTTGTATAAAGCACAATTATTCCAATTCCTTATTTTATATGCTTTCGCACTTTTTTATCACCCCACTTCTTGGCTATTCGTTAAACTGAATTGTGGGTGTGGTGAGGGGTGTATTTATAGGCATTTTGAGGTTTGGGAAACTTTGCCCCTCCTGGTAGGAATGTATATCCCATACGTCACTAGCTCATGGACTCTTGCTAATATGAAAGAAATGAATTTATCAGGTAAGTTCTTACATAAATTATGTTTTTTTCCCAGAGCTTGTCAAAGTTTTTGTTAATGTCCTGTTTAGATACTAGCGATTTAAGATCAGCTCTTGTTGCTGGGATAGTGTCCTCCTCAGTAGCCTGTGAGTCTGATTCATACTCATTTTCATCTTCTGTTATAGCATTCACAGATTCTAGTATCTTTTCGCCTCTTGCAGGTTTAAAAAATAGTGTAGCGGCTTGTGGCTTAGAGCCCTGAGAGAGTTTATTTGGTTTTCTAGCAGACATTTTACCAAGTGGTTGTTTAGGTATCCCTTAGATATTGTAGATATAATTAAAGGTTGCAGCTGACTTCCCAGCTTGGGGTGTAATTGTATCCAAGAACCCCACAGGTGAATAAGCATAGAAATTACACTAGAGAGTTTTAATGTTCATAGATCAACAGTATAGCTTTTCCCCTTCAAAGCAAGTATTTTCATATGCTGCAGATTTGGAGTGCGCAGTAGCTTTTAGGTGATTTAATGTAAGATCCCTCTATTCCTTTTAGTATTCTAGCAGAGGGAAGCAGTCGCAGACAAAGTAGGGCATATTATAGTGTGATCCAAGTTCTGCTTTCGGTGTAGCTAGGAAAAGGGATGGCATAATTTATATCATAGCAGGGCTCTGGTTAACCTCCGGACATTTTTTTTTTTTGCAGATCTTAAGATCGAGTAGAAATTGTGTCTCAGCATCAATTTATTGCAAGCAAATGCTTTATAACAGTGTGGGTAATGCTGTAATTTATTCTTGATCCCTGGCAGGTATACCAGCAACAAGTCTATTGTGTGGCCTTGCTATGTGCGTGTTGTTCTGGGCTCTTATAGGTCCCCTGATAGCTTAGGCCGCAGAGTGATCCTGAGTATGTGTGAAATCTATGCTCTATGCGAGCTCAGTCATTTCTATGTGCCATTCGCCTCCCCTCTTACCGCACTTGATTCAATACATCGCTGGCCTGTCAGACCGATAGTCTCCTTACCGGAACGTTCTCTCGTTCGCGTAGTCCAGAAATCTGTTCCTTCCCAGCTCTGGGTTTTTTAGGGGGTTTTCACTGCTCCCGGCGGTTTTACTCTAGAAACAAGATGCCGACCGGGAGATTATTTTTCTGAGACGCCCAAGATGGGCGGAGCTATTAGGGGCAGTAATCTGTGTTCAGCGCCACTTTTCTCTCACATCCTAGTGACCGGAGGGACAGAGAGTACAGTCTAAAGTTCAATTACGCATATTTTCTAAGGGCATGCATTTCTAGGAACAGAGAACGTTTTTTTTTTTATAGTTGCTGCCGAGTCCGGATCTTTTGCTAGGGAACGCTGCTGCACAGGAAGAGCCGGTGTCAGCAGGACAGGTAGGCACCTCCGCAAAGTAAGCTGAGGTGTAGAGGTGTTCTAAAGTATTGTTTAATTATTTAGGGATCTCTGCATATAATAAATAAAAAAGTTACGGTTTTAAACTTTAAAGTGACAGTAATATTTTTTCTGTTAATTTTTATTAAAAAATGTGATCTTTTTATCTGATAGTTTGATCCATTGTGAGTCAGAATGGACCAAGAGGCTTTGCAAAATGTCAATTGTGCTTTATGTTTTTATGCCAATGTGGAAACACCAATCCCTTTCTGTTCCTCATGTATTGAGAGAACTTTAAATTATAGGGATAAACTTTTTTCTGAGCCAACATTTTCTTAGGCGGATGCTGTTCAGGAGTCTAATGACAATGTTCAATATATGCCGCAGCTTTCTCCTCAAGGGTCCCAAATTTTACTGTCCACATATGCAGTGCCCTGCGCTTCCTCTTTCACTCCCCCTGGAGTTGCAAGACATTGCTTCCCTCATGTCTTCTGCAGTTTCTGATGCGTTGTCTGCTTTTCCCATGTTGCAGGGAAAACACAAGAGAAATTCGCTATTTCGAACGCCCCCTCCCAGAAGCCTGAGGAGGAGGATACTTTGGTAGCATCTGAGGGTGAAATCTCAGATTCTGACAGTGTAATGCCTCCTGCTGATACTGAAGTTGTATCTTTCAGGTTTAAGCTAGAACACCTAAGGCTGCTACTCAAGGAGGTTTTAGCTACATTGGACGACAGCGACATTATGGTCGTAGTTAATCCCAAGAAATCCAGTAAGCTAAACAAGTATTTTGATGTACCTTCCTTGGTGGAGTTTTTTCCTGTACCAGATCGAGCTACTGAGATCATTGCTAAGGAATGGGAGAAACCGGTATCCCTTTTTCTCCATCCCCTATATTTAAGAAAATGTTTCTCATAGCGGACTCTATCAAGGAGTCTTGGCAAACCGTTCCCAAGTTGGAAGGAGCAATTTCCACTCTGGCTAGGCATTACTATTCCCATAGAGGATAGTTGTGCTTTTAAGGATCCTGTGGACAAGAAATTAGAGGGGTTACTTAAGAGGATGAATGTACACCAGGGTTTACGATGGTAACCTGCAGTGTGCATTGCTACCGTCACTAGTGCGGCAGCATACTGGTTTGATGCGTTGTCTGATTCTATTAGGACAGACACTCCCCTTGAAGAGATCCAGGATAGGATAAAGGCCCTTAAGTTGGCCAATTCCTTTATTACTGATGCTTCCCTTAAACTGGGAGCAAAGATTTCAGGTTTTGCCGTACTAGCCAGCAGAGCTTTATGGCTAAAATCTTGGTCTGCAGATGTGTCATCTAAGTCTAAACTTTTGGCGATTCCTTACAAGGGAAAAACCTTGTTTGGACCGGGTTTGATGGAAATAATTTCTGACATTACGGGAGGAAAGGGCCATTTCCTTCCTCAGGATAAGAGAAACAAACACAAGGGACATCAGAGTAATTTTCGTTCCTTTAGAAATTTCAAGGGAAATCCTTCCTCTTCCAAGCCGGAACAGTCCAAACCTTACTGGAGACCCAATCAGTCTTGGAACAAGGGAAAACAATCCAAGAAGCCTGCTGTTGAATTAAAAACGGCATGAAGGGCCTGCCCCCGGGACCGGATCTTGTAGGGGGCAGACTTTCCTTCTTCGGCCAGGCTTGGGTTCGAGATGTTCAGGATCCCTTTTTGGTGGACATCGTGTCCCAGGGATACAAACTAGAAGTCAAAAACTTTCCTCCCAGCGGCAGGTTTCTGCTTGTAGACCAGACAAAAAGAGAGGTGTTCTTACACTGTGTACGGGACCTCTCCGACCTGGGAGTGATAGTTCCTGTGCCCATGCAGGAACGGGGTCTGGGGTTCTATTCCAATCTGTTCGTGGTTCCCAAAAAAAGAGGGAACCTTCAGACCAATTTTAGACCTCAAGAGTCAAAACAAGTTTCTCAGAGTACCGTCCTTCAAGATGGAAACTATTTGTTCCATTCTTCCTCTGATCCAAGAGGGTCAATTTAAGATTTAAAGGACATGTACTTGCATGTTCCCATCTACAGGGACCATCACAAGTTTCTAAGATTTGCATTTTTAGACAAACACTTTCAGATTGTGGCTCTTCCATTCAGCCTTGCCACAGCTCCCAGAATTTTCTCAAAGGTTCTGGGATCCCTGTTGGCGGTGCTCTGATTGCGGAGCATTGCAGTGGCACTTTATCTGGACGACATTCTGGTCCAGGCACCATCCCTTCAACAAGCAAGATCCCACACGGAAATGTTATCTTTCCTGCGATCTCATGGATGGAAGGTAAATTTGGAAAAGAGTTCCTTAGTTCCAAATACGAGAGTAATTTTCTTGGGAACCATAATAGATTCCTTATCAATGACGATTTTTCTGACAGAAGTCAGGAAATCAAAGATTTTCGGTTCTTTCCTAGCGCTTCAGTCCTCTCCTCGGCCATTAGTGGCTCAGTGCACGGAGGTAATCGGTCTGATGGTAGCGGCAATGGACATCATTCCGTTCGCCCGTTTCCACCTCAGACCTCTGCAGTTAGACATGCTTAGTCAGTGGAACGGAGATTATGCAGATCTGTCTCCAAGAATACAGCTGGAGCAGGAGACGAGGGATTCTCTTCTTTGGTGGTTGTCTCAGGATCATCTCTCCCAGGGAACCTGCTTTCGCAGACCCTCTTGGATGATTGTGACAACAGACGCCAGTCTTCTGGGATGGGGAGCAGTTTGGGGCTCTCTAAAGGCTCAGGGAACTTGGACGGGGTCTGAGTCTGTTCTGCCTATAAACATTTTGGAGCTGAGCGCAATCTTCAATGCTCTTCTGGCCTGGCCCCAGTTAGCTTTGGCCTGGTTCATCAGGTTCCAGTCGGACAATATAACTTCAGTGGCTTACATCAACCATCAGGGAGGAACGCGGAGTTCCTTGGCCATGACAGAGGTAGCCAAGATAATGCAGTGGGCGGAGACCCACAATTGCTGTCTGTCGACGATCCACATTCCAGGAGAGGACAACTGGGAGTCGGACTTCCTGAGCAGACAGACCTTTCATCTGGGGAGTGGGAACTCCATCCGGAAGTGTTTTCCAGCCTAATTCTCAAATGGGGTCAGCCGGAATTGGATCTCATGGCATCGTGGCAGAATGCCAAGCTTCTGAGGTATGGATCGAGGTCAAGGGACCCTCAGGCTGTACTGATAGACGCCCTGGCGGTACCTTGGAATTTCAGTCTTGCATACCTATTTCCTCCGTTCACTCTTCTTCCTTGGGTCATTGCTCGAATCAAGCAGGAGAGGCCGTCGGTGATACTTATTTGCACCGGTTTGGCCTCGCAGGATCTGGTGGACATGTCATCTCTTCCACCTTGGAGACTTCGGTTGAGCAAGGACCTTCTACTTCAAGGGCCCTTCCTTCATCCAAATCTAGTTTCTCTGAAGCTGACTGCTTGGAGATTGAACGCTTAATTTTATCCAAGCGGGATTTTCAGAATCTGTCATAGAGACCATGATTTAGGCTCGTAAACCTGTGACTAGAAGGATTTTCCACAAGATATGGCGTAAATATCTATATTGGTGTGAATCCAAGGGCTACTCTTGGAGTAGAGTTAGGATTCCTAGAGTTCTGTCTTCTCCAAGAAGGTTTGGAGAAGGGATTATAGGCAAGCTCCCTAAAGATTCAAATATCTGACTTGTTTATTTTGTTACATAAACATTTGGCTGATGTACCAGACGTGCAATCGTTTTGTCAGGCCTTGGTCAGAATCAGGCCTGTGTTCAAACCAGTTACTCCTCCCTGGAGTCTTAATTTAGTTCTTAAGGTTCTTCAAGGGGCTCAGTTTGAGCCTATGCATTCCTTAAATCTTAAGTTGTTATCTTGGAAAGTTTTGTTTCTTGTTGCTATTTCATCTGCTCGTAGAGTGTCAGAGCTCTCGGCATTACAGTGTAATTCGCCTTACCTTATTTTTCATTCGGATAAGGTATGGTACTTATGTACCAAATTAAGGGTTTCTCCCTAAAGTAGTTTCTGACCAGAACATTAATAAGGAGATTGTTGTTGCTTCCTTGTGTCCTAATCCTTCTTCTCAGAAAGAACGGCTTCTGCACAATCTGGACGTGGTACGTGCACTAAAATTTTATTTACAGGTGACTAAGGATCTTCTGCCTTGTTTGTGGTTTTCTCTGGGAAACATAATGGACAGAAAGCTGCGCCTACTTCCCTTTCTTTGTGGCTGAAGAGTATCATTCGTTTTGTCTATGAAACTGCTGGACAGCAACCTCCAGAGAATTGTGTCTTTTCTCCAAGAGGGTTTGGAGAAGGGATTATCGACAAGTTCCCTAAAGGGTCAAATATTTGCCTTCTCTATTTTGTTACATAAGCGTCTGGTGGACGTACCAGACGTGCAATCTTTTTGTCAGGCCTTGGTCATGATCAGGCCTGTGTTCAAACCAGTTACTCCTCCCTGGAGTCTTAATTTAGAGTAATTACGAAGAAAGGTTAAAATAACAACAAATAATAAACCCAAATAGTAAAATCATGTTATAGGTAAATTAATACTATTAGTAGTAAGATAAAAAATACATATCTGAGCTAGCTCATATTCTAGAAAGGGGAAAAAATGTTTAAGGATACATCAAACCTTAGAAAAAGGAATTATGTGAAACTAACAGAAGACAGTATTGAAACAAAAAATTAATCAATAGTATCATGTCAACACAAAAGAATATTGGGCATTAAATTCAACTGCATGAAAAGTTAGGAATTCCCTTATTTGAGAGCAGGAAACAGAATCGTCATTAAGTGATTAGAATAGAATATATAAATATATCCAAGCATTAGTGAATATACACATTAGACAGGGTGGTTTGTGCGAGTCAGCACTTAGCATGTTATTGACAGGGTAGTTTGAGAGGTGTGTGATACTCCAATTAACCAATTGAAAATTTGTATATATTTTAAATATGGATCACAGTTCTAACAGGCTATGATTACGGCTATTGCCGAAACGCGTAAGCTGGAACACTACCCCTGATATACAATGCTGTGCAAATATTAGATATACATGTTTTATTGCAAATTTGTTGCAAGCTGCTTTGAGCGGAATAAAAGCTAAGTTTTATCTTTCCACTACAATTGCCTGGTGCTCCTTTTTCTTTCATGTAATTAGCAAGAGTCCATGAGCTAGTGACGTATGGGATATACATTCCTACCAGGAGGGGCAAAGTTTCCCAAACCACAAAATGCCTATAAATACACCCCTCACCACACCCACAAATCAGTTTTTACAAACTTTGCCTCCCGTGGAGGTGGTGAAGTAAGTTTGTGCTAGATTCTACGTTAATATGCGCTTCGCAGCAGGCTGGAGCCCGGTTTTCCTCTCAGTGTGCAGTGAATGTCAGAGGGATGTGAAGAGAGTATTGCCTATTTGAATTCAATGGTCTCCTTCTACGGGATCTATTTCATAGGTTCTCTGTTATCGGTCGTAGAGATTCATCTCTTACCTCCCTTTTCAGATCGACGATATACTCCTATATA
This sequence comes from Bombina bombina, assembly GCF_027579735.1. Lineage (NCBI taxonomy): Eukaryota > Metazoa > Chordata > Amphibia > Anura > Bombinatoridae > Bombina > Bombina bombina. Next base: position 1,228,668,490 of record NC_069502.1, read on the forward strand.
CCATTACCTCTACTGATTCTCGTTTCAGTACTGGTTTGGCTTTCTACTACATGTAGATGAGTGTCCTGGGGTAAGTAAGTCTTATTTTTGTGACACTCTAAGCTATGGTTGGGCACTTTTATATAAAGTTCTAAATATATGTGTTTAAACATTTATTTGCCTTGATTCAGGATGATCAATATTCCTTATTTCAGACAGTCAGTTTCATTATTTGGGATAATGCATATGAATAAATAATTTTTTCTTACCTTAAAATTGACTTTTTTCCCTGTGGGCTGTTAGGCTCGCGGGGGCTGAAAATGCTTCATTTTATTGCGTCATTCTTGGCGCAGACTTTTTTGGCGCAAAAAATTTTCTTTGTCATTTCCGGCGTCATACTTTTCGCCAGAAGTTGTTCATGTTTGCGTCATTTTTTTGACTTTTTGCGCCAAAAATGTCGGTGTCACCGGATGTGGCGTCATTCTTGGCACCAAAAGCATTTAGGCGCCAATAATGTGGGCGTCTTTTTTGGCGCTAAAAAATGTGGGCGTCATTATTGTCTCCACCTTTTTTTCACATTATTTAAGTCTCATTTTTCATTTGCTTCTGGTTGCTAGAGGCTTGTTCATTGGCATTTTTTCCCATTCCTGAAACTGTCTTTTAAGGAATTTGATAGATTTTGCTTTATATGTTGTTTTTTTCTCTTACATATTGCAAGATGTCTCAGATTGACCCTGGATCAGAAGCTACTTCTGGAAAAACGCTGCCTGATGCTGGTTCTAACAAAGTTAAGTGTATTTGCTGTAAACTTGTGGTAACTGTTCCTCCGGCTGTAGTTTGTGATGAATGTCATGATAAGCTTGCTAATGCAGATAGTATTTCCATTAGTAATATTCCATTACCTGTTGCTGTTCCATCAACATCTAATACTCAGGATGTTCCTGTTAATATAAGAGATTTTGTTTCTAAATCTATTAGGAAGGCTATGTCTGTTATTCCTCCTTCCAGTAAACGTAAAAGGTCTTTTAAAACTTCACATTTTTCAGATGAATTTTTAAATGAACATCATCATTCTGATTTGTCTGTTTCTGATGAGGATTTTTCTGGTTCAGAGGATTCTGTCTCAGATATTGACACTGATAAATCTTCATATTTATTTAAAATGGAATTTATTCGTTCTTTACTTAAAGAAGTTTTATCGCATTAGAGATGGAGGAATCTAGTCTTCTTGATACTAAATCTACTAAGCATTTAAATTCGGTTTTTAAACCTTCTACAGTTATTCCGGAAGTTTTTCCTGTCCCTGATGCTATTTCTGAAGTAATTTCTAGGGAATGGAATAATCTGGGTAATTCATTTACTCCTTCTAAAAGGTTTAAAAAATTGTATCCTGTGCCATCTGACAGATTAGAGTTTTGAGACAAAATCCCTAAAGTTGATGGGGCTATCTCTACTCTCGCTAAACGTACTACTATTCCTATGGCAGATAGTACTTCTTTTAAGGATCCTTTAGATAGGAAGATTGAATCCTTTCTAAGGAAAGCTTATTTATGTTCAGGTAATCTTCTTAGGCCTGCTATTTCTTTGGTTGATGTTGCGGCAGCTTCCACTTTTTGGTTGGAGGCTTTGGCACAACAAGTGTCAGATCATAATACTCATAGCATTGTTAAACTTCTTCAACATGCTAATAACTTTATTTCTGATGCCATCTTTGATATCATTAGAGTTGATGTCAGGTATATGTCTTTAGCTATTTTAGCTAGAAGAGCTTTATGGCTTAAAACTTGGAATGCAAATATGTCTTCTAAGTCAACTTTGCTTTCCCTTTCTTTCCAAGGTAATAAATTGTTTGGTTCCCAGTTGAATTCTATTATTTCAACTGTTACTGGGGGGAAAGGAACTTTTTTACCTCAGGATAAAAAATCTAAAGGTAAATATAGGGCTGCTAATCGTTTTCATTCCTTTCGTCAGAATAAGGAACAGAAGCCTGATCCTTCCCCTAAAGGAACGGTTTCTGTTTGGAAACCATCTCCAGTCTGGAATAAATCCAAGCCTTTCAGAAAGCCAAAGCCAGCTCCCAAGTCCACATGAAGGTGCGGTCCTCATTCCAGCTCAGCTGGTAGGGGGCAGATTAAAATTTTTCAAAGAAATTTGGATCAATTCGATTCACAGTCTTTGGATTCAGAACATTGTTTCACAATGGTACAGAATAGGTTTCAAGGTAAGGCCTTCTGCAAGAAGATTTTTTCTTTCTCGCATTCCAATAAACCCAGTGAAGGCTCAAGCATTTCTGAAATGTGTTTCAGATCTAGAGTTGGCTGGAGTAATTGTGCCAGTTCCAGTTCTGGAACAGGGTCTGGGGTTTTACTCAAATCTATTCATTGTACCAAAGAAGGAGAATTCCTTCAGACCAGTTCTGGATTTAAAAATATTGAATCGTTATGTAAGGATACCAACATTCAAAATGGTAACTATAAGGACTATTCTGCCTTTTGTTCAGCAAGGGCATTATATGTCCACAATAGATTTACAGGATGCATATATGCATATTCCGATTCATCCAGATCACTTTCAGTTTCTGAGATTCTCTTTTCTAGACAAGCATTACCAGTTTGTGGCTCTGCCGTTCGGCCTAGCAACAGCTCCAAGGATTTTTTCAAAGGTTCTCGGTGCCCTTCTATCTGTAATCAGAGAACAGGGTATTGTGGTATTTCCTTATTTGGACGATATCTTGGTACTTGCTCAGTCTTCACATTTAGCAGAATTTCATACGAATCGACTTGTCGTTTCTTCAAGAACATGGTTGGAGGATCAATTTACCAAAGAGTTCATTGATTCCTCAGACAAGGGTAACCTTTTTAGGTTTCCAAATAGATTCAGTGTCCATGACTTTGTCTCTGACGGACAAGAGACGTCTGAAATTGGTTTCAGCTTGTCGAAACCTTCAGTCTCAATCATTCCCTTCGGTAGCCTTATGCATGGAAATTCTAGGTCTTATGACTGCTGCATCGGACGCGATCCCCTTTGCTCGTTTTCACATGCGACCTCTTCAGCTTTGTATGCTGAACCAGTGGTGCAGGGATTATACAAAGATATCACAGTTAATATCTTTAAATCCGATTGTACGACACTCTCTGACGTGGTGGACAGATCACCATCGTTTAGTTCAAGGGGCTTCTTTTGTTCTTCCAACCTGGACTGTGATCTCAACAGATGCGAGTCTGACAGGTTGGGGAGCTGTATGGGGGTCTCTGACAGCGCAGGGGGTTTGGGAATCTCAGGAGGCGAGATTACCAATCAACATTTTGGAACTCTGTGCGATTTTCAGAGCTCTTCAGTCGTGGCCTCTTCTGAAGAGAGAATCGTTAATTTGTTTTCAGACGGACAATGTCACAACCGTGGCATATGTCAATCATCAAGGGGGGACTCACAGTCCTCTGGCTATGAAAGAAGTATCTTGGATACTTGTATGGGTGGAATCCAGCTCCTGTCTAATTTCTGCGGTTCACATCCCAAGTATAGACAATTGGGAAGCGGATTATCTCAGTCGCCAGACGTTACATCCGGGCGAATGGTCTCTTCACCCAGAGGTATTTCTTCAGATTGTTCAAATCTGGGGACTTCCAGAAATAGATTTGATGGCCTCTCATCTAAACAAGAAACTTCCCAGGTATCTGTCCAGATCCAGGGATCCTCAGGCGGAGGCAGTGGATGCATTGTCACTTCCTTGGAAGTATCATCCTGCCTATATCTTTCCGCCTCTAGTTCTTCTTCCAAGAGTGATCTCCAAGATTCTAAAGGAGCGTTCGTTTGTTCTGCTGGTGGCTCCAGCATGGCCTCACAGGTTTTGGTATGCGGATCTTGTTCGGATGGCTACTTGCCAGCCTTAGACTCTTCCGTTAAGACCAGACCTTCTTTCTCAAGGTCCTTTTTTCCATCAGGATCTCAAATCATTAAATTTGAAGGTATGGAGATTGAACGCTTGATTCTCAGTCATAGAGGTTTCTCTGACTCTGTGATTAATACTATGTTACAGGCTCGTAAATCTGTGTCTAGGAAGATATATTATCGAGTCTGGAAGACTTACATTTCTTGGTGTTCTTCTCATCAATTTTCCTGGCATTCTTTTAGAATTCCTAGAATTTTACAGTTTCTTCAGGATGGTCTGGATAAAGGTTTGTCTGTAAGTTCCTTGAAAGGACAAATTTCTGCTCTTTCTGTGCTGTTTCACAGAAAGATTGCTAATCTTCCTGATATTCATTGTTTTGTACAGGCTTTGGTTCGTATAAAACCTGTCATTAAGTCAATCTCTCCTCCTTGGAGTTTGAATTTGGTTCTGGGGGGCTTTACAAGCTCCTCCGTTTGAACCTATGCATTCTCTGGATATTAAATTACTTTCTTGGAAAGTGTTGTTCCTTTTGGCCATCTCTTCTGCTAGAAGAGTTTCTGAGTTATCTGCTCTTTCTTGTGAATCTCCTTTTCTGATTTTTCATCAGGATAAGGCGGTGTTGCGGACTTCATTTAAATTTTTACCTAAAGTTGTGAATTCTAACAACATTAGTAGAGAAATTGTGGTTCCTTCATTGTGTCCTAATCCTAAGAATTCTAAGGAAAGATTGTTACATTCTTTGGATGTAGTTAGAGCTTTGAAATATTATGTTGAAGCTACTAAAGATTTCCGAAAGACTTCTAGTCTATTTGTTATCTTTTCCGGTTCCAGGAAAGGTCAGAAGGCCTCTGCCTTTTCTTTGGCGTCTTGGTTAAAATCTTTGGCGTCTTGGTTAAAATCTTTGATTCATCATGCTTATGGTAAAACTCCGCCTCAAAGGATTACAGCTCATTCTACTAGGTCAGTTTCTACTTCCTGGGCGTTTAGGAATGAAGCTTCGGTTGATCAGTTTTGCAAAGCAGCAACTTGGTGGTCTTTGCATACTTTTACTAAATTCTACCATTTTGATGTGTTTTCTTCTTCTTTGGTAGAAAAGTACTTCAGGCAGCTGTTTCAGTTTGATTCTTCTGCTTATAATTTCAGGGTTTTTTTTCATTATAAGATTTAAACTTTATTTTGGGGTGTGGATTATTTTTCAGCGGAATTGGCTGTCTTTATTTTATCCCTCCCTCTCTAGTGACTCTTGCGTGGAAGTTCCACATCTTGGGTATTTATTATCCCATACGTCACTAGCTCATGGACTCTTGCTAATTACATGAAAGAAAACATAATTTATGTAAGAACTTACCTGATAAATTCATTTCTTTCATATTAGCAAGAGTCCATGAGGCCCACCCTTTTTTGTGGTGGTTATGATTTTTTTGTATAAAGCACAATTATTCCAATTCCTTATTTTTTTATGCTTTCGCACTTTTTTCTTATCACCCCACTTCTTGGCTATTCGTTAAACTGATTTGTGGGTGTGGTGAGGGGTGTATTTGTAGGCATTTTGAGGTTTGGGAAACTTTGCCCCTCCTGGTAGGAATGTATATCCCATACGTCACTAGCTCAGGGACTCTTGCTAATATGAAAGAAATGAATTTATCAGGTAAGTTCTTACATAAATTATGTTATTTGTCCTTTTTGATATGTCCTAAGCCTTCTCAGAAGGAACGGCTTCTGCACAATTTAGATGTGGTACGTGCGCTAAAATTTTACCTACAGGCAACTAAGGATTTTCGCCAGTCTTCTGCCTTGTTTGTGGTTTTCTCAGGAAAACGTAAGGGACAGAAAGCCACGGCTACTTCTTTCTTTTTGGCTGAAGTGTATCATACGTTTTGCCTATGAGACTGCTGGACAGCAGCCTCCAAAGAGAATTTCGGCTCATTCCATGAGGGCTGTTGCTTCCTCATGGGCATTCAAAAACGAAGCTTCTATGGAACAGATTTGCAAGGCTGCAACTTGGTCTTCTCTTCACACCTTTTCAAAATTCTATAAATTTGATACTTTTTGCTTTGGCTGAGGCTTCTTTTGGGAGAAAGGTTCTTCAAGCAGTGGTGCCTTCCGTTTAGGTTCCCTGTCTTTTCCCTCCCTTATCTGTGTACTCTAGCTTGGGTATTGATTCCCATTAGTAATTAGATGATCCGTGGACTTATCGTGTCATTAAAAAGAAAATTTAATTTATGCTTACCTGATAAATGTATTTCTTTCTTGACACGATGAGTCCACAGCCCGCCCTGGTTTTTAGACAGACACCTCTGCACCTTATTCCTTCCTTTCTCTCCTTTACTTCAGTCGAATGACTGGTGTGGGAGGGAAGGGAGGTGATATTTAACAGCTTTGCTGTGGTGCTCTTTGCCGCCTCCCATTAGTAATTAGATGATCTGTGGACTCATCGTGTCAAGAAAGAAATACATTTATCAGGTAAGCATAAATTTTGTTTTTCATTCCTTTTGAAACTTCAAAGGTAAGCCTTCCTCTGCCAAGCAGGAACCTTCCTGGAGGACCAACCAGTCTTGAAACAAGGGGAAGCAATCTAAGAAACCTGTTAATGACTTAAAGTCAGCATGAAGGGTCTGCCCTCGATCCGGGACCGGATCTTGTGCGGGGCAGACTTTCCTTCTTCGCTCAGGCCTTGGTTCGGGATGTTCCAGATACCTGGGCGGTGGACATCGTGTCCCAATAATACAAACTAGAGTTCAAGACCTTTCCTCCCAGGGGCAGGTTTCTGCTCTCAAGATTATCTGTAGACCAGATAAAGAGAGGCGTTCTTACACTGTTTTCAGGACCTTTCCGATTTGGGAGTGATAGTTACTGTCCCTATTCAAGAACAGGGTCTGGGGTTCCACTCCAATCTGTTCGTGGTTCCCAAAAAAGAGGGAACTTTCAGACCAATTTTAGACCTCAAAAGTCTAAACAAATTCCTCAGAGTACCGTCCTAAAAGATGGAAACTATTTGTTCCATTCTTCCCTTGGTTCAAGAGGGTCAATTCATGATAACAGTAGATTTAAAGGACATGTACCTGCATGTTCCCATCCACAGGGATCATCACAAGTTTCTGAGGTTTGCATTTCTAGACAAACACTTCCAGTTTGTGGCTCTTCCATTCGGCCTTGCCACAGCTCCCAGAACTTTTTCAAAGGTCCTGGGATCCCTGTTGGCGGTGCTCCGGTTGCGGGGCATTACAGTGGCTCCTTTTCTGGACGACGTTCTGGTTCAGGCGCCATCCTTTCAACAAGCGAACTCCCTCACGGAAATGTTATCTTTTCTGCGTTCTCACGGATGGAAGGTGAATTTGGGAAAGAGTTCCTTGATTCCAGCTACAAAGGGTAGTGTTCTTGGGAACCATAATTGATTCCTTATCAATGAAAATATTTCTGACAGAGGTCAGAAAATCAAAGATCTTCGACTCTTGTCTGGCCTTTCAGTCCTCTCCTCGGCCGTCAGTGGCCCAATGTATGGAGGTGATTGGTCTGATGGTAGCTGCCATGGACATCATTCCATTTGCCCGGTTCCATCTCACACCTCTGCAGTTATGCATACTCAGGCAAAGGAACAGGGATTATGCAGATCTGTCTCCGAGATTACATCTGGATCAGGCAACAAGAGGTTGTCTTCCTCGGTGGTTGTCTCAGGAACATCTCTCCCAGAGAACCTGTTTCCACAGACCCACCTGGGTGATTGTGACAACGGACAGCAGCCTGTTGGGATGGGGAGCAGTCTGGGCTCACTAAAGGCTCAGGGGACATGGACTCTGGAGGAGTCTGTTCTCCCCATAAACATCCTAGAGCTGAGGGCAATCTTCAATGCTCTTCTGGCCTCAGCGTCAGCCCGGTTTATCAGGTTCCAGTCGGACAACATAACTTCAGTGGCTTACTTCAACCATCAGGGAGGAACTCTGAGTTCCTTGGCCATGACAGAGGTAGCCAAGATTATTCAGTGGGTGGAGACCCATAACTGCTGTCTACCTGCGATCCACATTCCAGGAGTGGACAATTGGGAAGCAGATTTTCTGAGCAGACAGGCCTTTCACCCGGGGGAGTGGGAACTTTATCCGGAGGTGTTTTCCAACTTGATTCTCAAATGGGGACAGCCGGAGCTGGATCTCATGGCATTTCGACTGAGTAACTAGAAAGATTTACCATAAGATATGGGGTAAATATCTGTATTGGTGTGAATCCAGAAGCTACTCCTTGGAGTAGAGTTCGGATTCCTAGAATTTTGTCCTTATTCCAAGAGGGTCTGGAGAAGGGTTTATCTGCTAGTACTTTGAAGGGTCAAATATCTGCCTTGTCTATTTTATTGCCTAAACGTCTAGCGGATGTACCAGACGTGCAATCTTTCTGTCAGGCCTTGGTCAGAATCAGGCCTGTGTTCAAATATGTTACTCCTCCCTGGAGTCTTAACTTGGTTCTTAAGGTTCTTCAGCAGGCTCCGTTTTTGAGCCTTTGCATTCCTTAGATATTAAGATGTTAGCATTCCTTAGATATTAAGATGTTATCTTGGAAAGTTTTGTTTCTTGTTGCAATCTCTTCTGCTCGTAGAGTATCAGAGCTTTCGGCGTTGCAGTGTGAATCCCCTTACCTTAATTTTCATTCGGAAAAGGTAGTTCTGCGTACTTAGTTAGGGTTCCTCCCTAAAGTGGTTTCGGATAGGAACATTAATCAAGAAATCTTTGTTCCTTCTTTGTGTCCTAACCCTTCTTCTCATAAAGAGCATCTGCTGCACAACCTAGATGTGGTGCGTGCGTTGAAAATACTTTTTACAGGCGACTAAGGATTTTCGCCAGTCTTTTGCTTTGTTTGTTGTTTTCTCTGGGAAATGCAAGGGTCAGAAAGCTACGGCTACTTCTCTTTCTTTGTGGCTGAAGAGTTTAATTCGTTTGGCCTATGAAACTGCTGGAAAGTAGCCTCCTGAGAGAGTCACGGCCCATTCCACGAGGGCTGTTTCCTCTTCCTAGGCATTCAAATATGAAGCTTCTGTGGAACAGATTTGCAAGGCTGCAACTTGGTCCTCTCCACACTTTTTCAAAATGTTATAAAGTTGATACTTTTTGCTTTGACTGAGGCTTCTTTTGGGAGAATGGTTCTTCAAGCAATGGTGCCTTCTGTTTAGGTTACCCGTCTTGTCCCACCCTTATCATTTGTGTCCTCTAGCTTGGGTATTGATTCTCAATAGTAATTAGAGATAATCCGTGGACTCAGTGTCATTAGACAGAAAACGAAATTTATGCTTACCTGATAAATTTATTTATTTCTTGACACAGTGAGTCCACGGCCCGCCCTGTTTCTTTAGACAGGTTTTTGTGTTTTAAACCTCAGGCACCTCTGCACCTTGTGTTACTTCCTTTCTTTCCTTCGGCCGAATGACTGGGGTTGGAGGAAATGGAGGTGATATTCATCAGCTTTGCTGTGGGGCTCTTTGCCTCCTCCTGCTGGCCTGGAGTTATATTCCCAATAGAGATGATCCGTGGACCGTGCCAAGAAAGAAATTTATCAGGTAAGTATAAATTTTGTTTTTGTTGCATTTTTCACAACAATAAATCTGACTCCAAAAAGAGCGGAACACTGTGATTGGCCACCGCCTTCCACATTTGGTAGCTAACAAAGGCCTATTTCAGAGGCTTTATGTGTACTACTTGCCATTTACAAGTGATTGTTTAGGCACAGTTGAGTATAACGTTTAACACACATTTCTTTCCAATGGCATGGAGAGTCCACAAATCCATTCTAATTACTAGAGGGAATTCAACTCCTGGCCACCAGGAGGAGGCAAAGAACACGTGACAAGGTGAGTGTACACTAAACTTAGATGTGGCAGTGCTGGCCAACTAACTGTTCGTACCTCTAACAGGTGCGAACTAGGGGTGAAAATGTGTGTGGTGTGTTTGTCAGTGGCGCCCAAGGCTGACTGCAATGATTCTAATAAGTGCTATATGCAAATACAGGTGTCTAAATTTAAATCGTGTGATCACCTTAGACTGATGACTAGCTGAAATTAATTGTATTACTGTGAAAGAATTAAATGAAATATTCAACTAATCGTTGTTAATAACACCAATTTAATAAAAACTAGACAAATTCAATAATGATTGAGCTAATATGGGCTCAAAATGATAAAATCAATATCAGCTATTATATAGTACAAATAAAAAGGAAGTGAATTATGACACCGGTGTCTTATATACACTCTATATAAAATGTAGCAGCTTGAAAAATAATGTTAAAGGCTATATAAACTTTCTTGCAATTGCATATAAAATTGTTACTGAAAAGATACAAAAAAATGTAAAACCATAAGTGGAGACTATGTCTCAAAAAGTCTTAAATCTGTGCTGTGCCACAGACTGGCTGGACTCTCCAATCAATGTTCAAATGTACAGATCGATCCCAAGTGATATTCTCACGAATATTTCAAAGTCATATGTGTTCTATATATGACTTGGATGTACGTTGGTTGTATTCACCTATATACGGTCTTGCAGATTAAATTGTATATCGTGTACACTTCAAAGTTACTGTGGTTCGTTTGTGGTTTGTACTCACTTTTCTTCGGCTTTCCAGCCTGTTGTTACTCACTGTATATTTTCGGCCTCTTTGCCCGACTTGTATGTTTTGTTCTATCCAAGCTGTCACTGATTCTGATCCAATCAGGAACGTTGAAAGTGTGCACACTAATTCAAATTCTGAAGACTGTTAGTATCTTTTGCTTTGTACTCCTACCGCTTCAGTTCATGCTAATGTTAGCACCTTGAAAGAAAGGGTTATGGGAGTCAATGTTCCGGTTATTTTAGGTATATTCTCCTACTGCTTCAGTTTGTACACTAAATACAGCACAATACTGATTTGGTCATGGGAGATAAAGTGAATGATCCTTGTTCCAGGAGCTGTGTAGTTTGAACGTCTACGCGTTTCAGCTATAAAAAGCCTTTATCAAGATCGAATGACTGGGGTTGGAGGAAAGGGAGGTGATACTCATCAGCTTTGCTGTGGGGCTCTTTGCCTCCTCCTGCTGGCCAGGAGTGATATTCCCAATAGTAATTAGAGATGATCCGTGGACCGTGTCAAGAAAGAAAGAAATTTATCAGGTAAGTATAAATTTTGTTTTTGTTGCATTTTTCACAACAATAAATCTGACTCCAAAAAGAGCAGAACACTGTGATTGGCCACCGCATTCCACATTTGGTAGCTAACAAAGGCCTATTTCAGAGGCTTTATGTGTACTACTTGCCATTTACAAGTGATTGTTTAGGCACAGTTGAGTATAACGTTTAACACACATTTCTTTCCAATGGCATGGAGAGTCCACAAATCCATTCTAATTACTAGAGGGAATTCAACTCCTGGCCACCAGGAGGAGGCAAAGAACACCCCAGCAAAAGCTTCAAGTATAGCTCCCACTTCCCATAACCCCCAGTCATTCTTTGCCTTGTACATCAGGAGGATGTGCGAAGATGGTGTCTGAAGAAGATTAATCCTTTAATGGGTATTTTCCCTGCAAGAAAGGATTGGGGCAATGCTGTGTCCATGTAATCCTCTTTAGTAAGAATTATGGTGGCTTTTAGCTGTTGGAGGTCGGTGAGGTAGTCATTGCTTCTCCAACAATTTATGCTAACCCCTATATAGAAAGCCAGGGTTGGTCACTCTGCTTTTCTCTCTCTTCAGGTCTCTGTCAGAAGTCGCCTGAATCTGTCCTGCAGTTGGTGAGAAGAATGAAGACTTCTAACCGTGAGTCCCTGTATCTCTGCTCCCATGGCTTGTGATCTAATTGAGGCATTAAGGGTGAGGGACTTTTTCTTATTCCTTTTGCTGGGTACCCTCTAGTGGAGGTGGGCAATGCGGGGAGGTGACTTAGTGGCAACAAAATCTATTACTTCTCATGAAGTTGTTAACCTGGTGTGCTTAGGTACTCTCAGGGGCGGCGGTTATATCTCTTCTTACTGGAATTAATCAGAGATAACCACACGCTAATACTCAAGTAGACTGGCAGAGCAGTTAATAATCCCTCTCAGGTAAGGTTTTCTTTCATGTAATTAGCAAGAGTCCATGAGCTAGTGATGTATGGGCTATACATTCCTACCAGGAGGGGGGAAGTTTCCCAAACCTTAAAATGCCTATAAATACACCCCTCAACACACCCACAATTCAGTTTTACAAACTTTGCCTCCCATGGAGGTGGTGAAGTAAGTTTGTGCTAGATTCTACATTGATATGCGCTTCACAGCAGGCTGAAGCCCGGTTTTCCTCTCAGACTGCAGTGAATGTCAGAGGGATGTGAAGAGAGTATTGCCTATTTGAATACAATGGTCTTCCTCTAGGGGATCTATTTCATAGGTTCTCTGTTATCGGTCGTAGAGATTTCATCTCCTACCTCCCTTTTCAGATCGACGATATACTCTTATATACCATTACCTCTACTGATTCTCGTTTCAGTACTGGTTTGGCTATCTACTTTATGTAGATGAGTGTCTTGGGGTAAGTAAGTCTTATTTTATTTGTGACACTCTAAGCTATGGTTGGGCACTTTATATGTAAAGTTCTAAATATGTGTTTAAACTTATATTTGCCATGATTCAGGATAATCAGTATTCCTTCATTCAGACTGTCAGTTTCATTATTTGGGATAATGCATATGAATAAATATTTTTTTCTTACCTTGAAAATGTTCAATTGACTTTTTTCCCTGTGGGCTGTTAGGCTCGCGGGGGCAGAAAATGCTTCAATTTATTTATTTATTATTTTTGGCGCAAACTTTTTTTGGCGCAAAAGTTTGTTCGTAGTTACGTCATTTTTGACGCATGTGTGTTCAGACGGTTTTTTTTTTGCACCAAAAAATGTGGGTGTCGCTTTCGGCGTCAGAGGATGTGGCGTCATACTTGGCGCCAAAAAATATTGGCGTTGTACTTGGCGCCAATAATGTGGGCGTCATACTTGGCGCCAAAAATTTGAGCGTCATACTTGTTCCACTTTTTTTCACATTATTTAAGTCTCACTTTTTTGTTGCTTCTGGTTGCTAGAGGCTTGTTTATTTTGCATTTTTTCCCATTCCTGAAACTGTCATTTAAGGAATTTGATAATTTTGCTTTATATGTTGTTTTTTTCTATTACATATTGCAAGATATTCAAACACTGTTCCTGTATCAAGAAATGCTGAGGGATTCCTGTTGACTGATATCAGTCCTACCAAAGCTAAGTTCATTTATTTTAATGTTATGAATGTTTATCTTTAGCTATGGTTTGTAATAAGTTATCATGATAAACTTTTACATGCAGAATCCATTAGTATTTATGCTTTATATATTGCTATTCTTTTTATATCTTATGTGCAAGATATACTTAGAAATTTATAAGAATATTTTTCTGATTCTATTTTTAAGGCTTTGTCTGACATCCCGCCTTCTAATAAAATTTTTAGTTTTTTTTTTTCAAACTTCTTTTTTAGTTGATGAAGTTTCAAATGACCAACAACATACTGAATTATCCTTCTCTGATGGTGTTTTTTCTCATTCAGAATTTTTCTTCATCAGATATTGACACTAACAAATCTACTTTTTTATTTTTTAATAGAGTACATTTGTTCTTTGTTCAAAAGGTGTTGATTATTTTGGATATTGAAGTAACTAGTTCTTTTGATTTTAAAAACTAGCTAACATTTAAATTATTTATCTTCTGTGGTTTCTTCAGAGGTTTTTTCCAGTTCCTGATACTAGGGAATGGAATAGGCTGAGAATTTTCTTTTAGTCCTTCTTTAAGGTTTTTAAATTGTATTCTTTGTCGGCAGTTAGTTTTCAGTTTTGAGGAAAGATTCCCCAACTTAATGGGGCTATCTCTACTCCTGCTAAATATACTATTATTCTTATAGCAAATAGTATTTATTTTTTTCCTTCAGATGGTCGTATCTTATTTAAGGAAAATAATTTTCAGGTACTTTTCTTAGACCTGTAATTTATTTTGCTGATGTTGCAATTGCTTCATCTTTCTGGTTGGATACTTTAAGATCAAGTATCGGATTATGATTTGTTTAGCATTGTTAAAAGGACAAAATCTACTACTTATTTGAAGTTCAGACTAAGTGCTATTGCATTGTCTTGTTATCTTGCATTTGTTGATTGTGCAAGTCCAGTGTGTTGACTGGTCCTTTAACTTGATTAACATGCTAATAATTTCATTTGTGTTGTCATTTTATTAAATATTTTCGCAAATGAGGTTTAATCCATATTTCTTTTTTTCCAAGATAATCAATTATTTGGTTCATAATTGGATTCAATTCTTTAACTGTTACTCTGGGCTTCATGATTGAGTTCTAAGACTAAAACTTTAAGCTTATATTAGTTTTCTGTTCTTAATAAGGAACGGAATCCTGAATTCTTCCCCAAGTAATATGTTTATAATTGGAAGTTTTTTCCCTCATTCAATTAAGCCTTTTTAAAAGTTCAAAGTCAGCTCCCCAAATTTGCATGTAGGTGCGGTTCTTATTCCAGCTTGGCTGGTAAGGGGCAGGTTAAGACTTTTTTGAAATTTATTTGGTTCTATTCGGTCCAAACTTCCTAGACTTTGGGTACAGAATAGGTTTCAGAGTAAAACCGTCTGTGAGAAGTCTTTTTTCTCTATCATATTCCAGCTATTCCAGTAAAACTAACACTTTCCTGAAGTGTGTTTCAGACCTATATGTTTTGGGTACTGGTGAAGTGCGGCTGGTCACCCGTTGGGGCTCAAGCGCTGCTCAGACCTGGAATTTTCTGGGGTATTTATTCCAGTTTCATTTTAGGAACTGGGTTTTGGGGTTTTATTCAAGACTATTCATTGTTCCAAAGATAGAAAATCTTTTTGAACTGTCATATAAGTGTACCATCTTTTAGAATGGTGTTTATATGGTCTATTCTGCCTTTTTGGTCAGTGATGGCATTATTTGTTTACAATAGATACAATAGATGCATATCTTCATTTCTTTCATGTAATTAGCAAGAGTCCATGAGCTAGTGACGTATGGGATATACATTCCTACCAGGAGGGGCAAAGTTTCCCAAACCTCAAAATGCCTATAAATACACCCCTCACCACACCCACAATTCAGTTTTTTACAAACTTTGCCTCCGATGGAGGTGGTGAAGTAAGTTTGTGCTAGATTCTACGTTGATATGCGCTCCGCAGCAAGTTGGAGCCCGGTTTTCCTCTCAGCGTGCAGTGAATGTCAGAGGGATGTGAGGAGAGTATTGCCTATTTGAATGCAGTGATCTCCTTCTACGGGGTCTATTTCATAGGTTCTCTGTTATCGGTCGTAGAGATTCATCTCTTACCTCCCTTTTCAGATCGACGATATACTCTTATATATACCATTACCTCTGCTGATTCTCGTTTCAGTACTGGTTTGGCTTTCTACAAACATGTAGATGAGTGTCCTGGGGTAAGTAAGTCTTATTTTCTGTGACACTCTAAGCTATGGTTGGGCACTTTGTTTATAAAGTTCTAAATATATGTATTCAAACATTTATTTGCCTTGACTCAGAATGTTCAACTTTCCTTATTTTTCAGACAGTCAGTTTCATATTTGGGATAATGCATTTGATTTAATCATTTTTTTCTTACCTTCAAAAATTTGACTCTTTTTCCCTGTGGGCTGTTAGGCTTGCGGGGGCTGAAAATGCTTCATTTTATTGCGTCATTCTTGGCGCAGACTTTTTTGGCGCAAAAATTCTTTTCCGTTTCCGGCGTCATACGTGTCGCCGGAAGTTGCGTCATTTTTTGACGTTATTTTGCGCCAAAAATGTCGGCGTTCCGGATGTGGCGTCATTTTTGGCGCCAAAAGCATTTAGGCGCTAAAATATATGGGCGTCGCTTTTGTCTCCACATTATTTAAGTCTCATTTTTCATTGCTTCTGGTTGCTAGAAGCTTGTTCTTTGGCATTTTTTCCCATTCCTGAAACTGTCATTTAAGGAATTTGATCAATTTTGCTTTATATGTTGTTTTTTCTCTTACATATTGCAAGATGTCTCACGTTGCATCTGAGTCAGAAGATACTACAGGAAAATCGCTGTCTAGTGCTGGATCTACCAAAGCTAAGTGTATCTGCTGTAAACTTTTGGTAGCTATTCCTCCAGCTGTTGTTTGTATTGATTGTCATGACAAACTTGTTAAAGCAGATAATATTTCCTTTAGTAAAGTACCATTGCCTGTTGCAGTTCCTTCAACATCTAAGGTGCAGAATGTTCCTGATAACATAAGAGATTTTGTTTCTGAATCCATAAAGAAGGCTATGTCTGTTATTTCTCCTTCTAGTAAACGTAAAAAATCTTTTAAAACTTCTCTCCCTACAGATGAATTTTTAAATGAACATCATCATTCTGATTCTGATGACTCTTCTGGTTCAGAGGATTCTGTCTCAGAGGTTGATGCTGATAAATCTTCATATTTATTTAAAATGGAATTTATTCGTTCTTTACTTAAAGAAGTTCTAATTGCTTTAGAAATAGAGGATTCTGGTCCTCTTGATACTAATTCTAAACGTTTGGATAAGGTATTTAAATCTCCTGTGGTTATTCCAGAAGTTTTTCCTGTTCCTAATGCTATTTCTGCAGTAATTTCCAAAGAATGGGATAAATTGGGTAATTCATTTACTCCTTCTAAACGTTTTAAGCAATTATATCCTGTGCCGTCTGACAGATTAGAATTTTGGGACAAAATCCCTAAAGTTGATGGGGCTATTTCTACCCTTGCTAAACGTACTACTATTCCTACGTCAGATGGTACTTCGTTTAAGGATCCTTTAGATAGGAAAATTGAATCCTTTCTAAGAAAAGCTTATCTGTGTTCAGGTAATCTTCTTAGACCTGCTATATCTTTGGCTGATGTTGCTGCAGCTTCAACTTTTTGGTTGGAAACTTTAGCGCAACAAGTAACACATCATGATTCTCATGATATTATTATTCTTCTTCAGCATGCTAATAATTTTATCTGTGATGCCATCTTTGATATTATCAGAGTTGATGTCAGGTTTATGTCTCTAGCTATTTTAGCCAGAAGAGCTTTATGGCTTAAGACTTGGAATGCTGATATGGCTTCTAAATCAACTCTACTTTCCATTTCTTTCCAGGGTAACAAATGATTTGGTTCTCAGTTGGATTCTATTATTTCAACTGTTACTGGTGGGAAAGGAACTTTTTTACCACAGGATAAAAAATCTAAAGGTAAAAACAGGGCTAATAATCGTTTTCGTTCCTTTCGTTTCAACAAAGAACAAAAGTCTGATCCTTCATCCTCAGGAGCAGTTTCAGTTTGGAAACCATCTCCAATCTGGAATAAATCCAAGCCAGCCAGAAAGGCAAAGCCTGCTTCTAAGTCCACATGAAGGTGCGGCCCTCATTCCAGCTCAGCTGGTAGGGCGCAGGTTACGTTTTTTCAAAGAAATTTGGATCAATTCTGTTCACAATCTTTGGATTCAGAACATTGTTTCAGAAGGGTACAGAATTGGTTTCAAGATGAGACCTCCTGCAAAGAGATTTTTTCTTTCCCGTGTCCCAGTAAATCCAGTAAAAGCTCAAGCATTTCTGAATTGTGTTTCAGATCTAGAGTTGACTGGAGTAATTATGCCAGTTCCAGTTCAGGAACAGGGGATGGGGTTTTATTCAAATCTCTTCATTGTACCAAAGAAGGAGAATTCCTTCAGACCAGTTCTGGATCTAAAAATATTGAATCGTTATGTAAGGATACCAACGTTCAAGATGGTAACTGTAAGGACTATCTTGCCTTTTGTTCAGCAAGGGAATTATATGTCCACAATAGATTTACAGGATGCATATCTGCATATTCCGATTCATCCAGATCATTATCAGTTCCTGAGATTCTCTTTTCTGGACAAGCATTACCAGTTTGTGGCTCTGCCGTTTGGCCTAGCTACAGCTCCAAGAATTTTTACAAAGGTTCTCGGTGCCCTTCTGTCTGTAATCAGAGAACAGGGTATTGTGGTATTTCCTTATTTGGACGATATCTTGGTACTTGCTCAGTCTTTACATTTAGCAGAATTTCATACGAATCGACTTGTGTTGTTTCTTCAAGATCATGGTTAGAGGATCAATTTACCAAAAAGTTCATTGATTCCTCAGACAAGGGTAACCTTTCTGGGTTTCCAGATAGATTCAGTGTCCATGACTCTGTCTTTAACAGACAAGAGACGTCTAAAACTGATTGCAGCTTGTCGAAACCTTCAGTCACAATCATTCCCTTCGGTAGCCTTATGCATGGAAATTCTAGGTCTTATGACTGCTGCATCGGACGCGATCCCCTTTGCTCATTTTCACATGCGACCTCTTCAGCTTTGTATGCTGAATCAATGGTGCAAGGATTACACAAAGATATCTCAATTAATATCTTTAAAACCGATTGTTCGACACTCTCTAACGTGGTGGACAGATCACCATCGTTTAATTCAGGGGGCTTCTTTTGTGCTTCCGACCTGGACTGTAATTTCAACAGATGCAAGTCTCTCAGGTTGGGGAGCTGTATGGGGATCTCTGACGGCACAAGGAGTTTGGGAATCTCAGGAGGTGAGATTACCGATCAATATTTTGGAACTCCGTGCAATTTTCAGAGCTCTTCAGTTTTGGCCTCTTCTGAAGAGAGAATCGTTCATTTGTTTTCAGACAGACAATGTCACAACTGTGGCATACATCAATCATCAAGGAGGAACTCACAGTCCTCTGGCTATGAAAGAAGTATCTCGAATTTTGGTTTGGGCGGAATCCAGCTCCTGTCTAATCTCTGCGGTTCATATCCCAGGTGTAGACAATTGGGAAGCGGATTATCTCAGTCGCCAAACGTTGCATCCGGGCGAATGGTCTCTTCACCCAGAGGTATTTCTTCAGATTGTTCAAATGTGGGAACTTCCAGAAATAGATTTGATTGCGTCCCATCTAAACAAGAAACTTCCCAGGTATCTGTCCAGATCCCGGGATCCTCAGGCGGAAGCAGTGGATGCATTATCACTTCCTTGGAAGTATCATCCTGCCTATATCTTTCCGCCTCTAGTTCTTCTTCCAAGAGTAATCTCCAAGATTCTGAAGGAATGCTCGTTTGTTCTGCTGGTAGCTCCGGCATGGCCTCACAGGTTTTGGTATGCAGATCTTGTCCGGATGGCCTCTTGCCAACCGTGGACTCTTCCGTTAAGACCAGACCTTCTGTCACAAGGTCCTTTTTTCCATCAGGATCTGAAATCCTTAAATTTAAAGGTATGGAGATTGAACGCTTGATTCTTCGTCAAAGAGTTTTCTCTGACTCTGTGATTAATACTATGTTACAGGCTCGTAAATCTGTATCTAGAGAGATATATTATAGAGTCTGGAAGACTTATATTTCCTGGTGTATTTATCATCATTTTTCTTGGCATTCTTTTAGAATACCGAGAATTTTACAGTTTCTTCAGGATGGTTTAGATAAAGGTTTGTCCGCAAGTTCCTTGAAAGGACAAATCTCTGCTCTTTCTGTTCTTTTTCACAGAAAGATTGCTATTCTTCCTGATAATCATTGATTTTTTGCAAGCTTTGGTTCGTATAAAACCTGTCATTAAGTCAATTTCTCCTCCTTGGAGTTTGAATTTGGTTCTGGGGGCTCTTCAAGCTCCTCAGTTTGAACCTATGCATTCATTGGACATTAAATTACTTTCTTGGAAAGTTTTGTTCCTTTTGGCCATCTCTTCTGCCAGAAGAGTTTCTGAATTATCTGCTCTTTCTTGTGAGTCTCCTTTTCTGATTTTTCATCAGGATAAGGCGGTGTTGCAAACTTCTTTTGAATTTTTACCTAAAGTTGTGAATTCCAACAACATTAGTAGAGAAATTGTGGTTCCTTCATTATGTCCTAATCCTAAGAATTCTAAGGAGAAATCGTTGCATTCTTTGGATGTTGTTAGAGCTTTGAAATATTATGTTGAAGCTACTAAATCTTTCCGAAAGACTTCTAGTCTATTTGTTATCTTTTCCGGTTCTAGAAAAGGCCAGAAAGCTTCTGCCATTTCTTTGGCATCTTGGTTGAAATCTTTAATTCATCTTGCCTATGTTGAGTCGGGTAAAACTCCGCCTCAGAGAATTACAGCTCATTCTACTAGGTCAGTTTCTACTTCCTGGGCGTTTAGGAATGAAGCTTCGGTTGATCAGATTTGCAAAGCAGCAACTTGGTCCTCTTTGCATACTTTTACTAAATTCTACCATTTTGATGTATTTTCTTCTTCTGAAGCAGTTTTTGGTAGAAAAGTACTTCAGGCAGCGGTTTCAGTTTGAATCTTCTGCTTATGTTTTTCATTAAACTTTATTTTGGGTGTGGATTATTTTCAGCAGGAATTGGCTGTCTTTATTTTATCCCTCCCTCTCTAGTGACTCTTGTGTGGAAAGATCCACATCTTGGGTAATCATTATCCCATACGTCACTAGCTCATGGACTCTTGCTAATTACATGAAAGAAAACATAATTTATGTAAGAACTTACCTGATAAATTCATTTCTTTCATATTAGCAAGAGTCCATGAGGCCCGCCCTTTTTTTGTGGTGGTTATGATTTTGTATAAAGCACAATTATTCCAATTCCTTATTTTATATGCTTTCACACTTTATCACCCCACTTCTTGGCTATTCGTTAAACTGAATTGTGGGTGTGGTGAGGGGTGTATTTATAGGCATTTTGAGGTTTGGGAAACTTTGCCCCTCTTGGTAGGAATGTATATCCCATACGTCACTAGCTCATGGACTCTTGCTAATATGAAAGAAATGAATTTATCAGGTAAGTTCTTACATAAATTATGTTTTTCTGTTTTCATTCAGATTATTTTTTATTTTCTGAGATTCTCTTTTTTTGACAAGCATTACCAATTTGTTGCTTTTCCTTCTGGTCTAGCGACAGCTCTAAGAATCTTTTCAAGGTTCTCAGTGTTCCTTATTTGGACGGTATCGTGGTACTGGCTCAGTCTTTTCGTTCTGCAGAATCTCATACGATTCAACTTCGTTGTTTCTTCAAGACATGGTTAGAGGATCTTTTTATCAAAGCTCCTTGATTCTCACACAAGGGTCACCTTTTTTAGGTTTCCAGATAGATTGTGTCAATGTTTTTGTCTCTAACAGACAAGTGACAAGTTTATTGGGTTCCGTTTGTTGGAACCTTCAGTCTCTATTATTTCCTTCAAGTTGCTATATATGCATGGAAGTTTTAGGTTTCATGGCTGCAGCATTGGATTCGATTCCCTTTGCTCATTTCATAGGAAACCTTTCCAGTTTTTTATGCTGAATAATGGTGCAGGGATTCTAGGATATCACTTTTTATATCTTTGAATCCTAATGTTTAACTATCTTTGATTCGGTGGTTAAGATCACCATTGTTTAGTTCTACAGGTCTCTTTGGTTCTTTCAACCTGGACCATGATCTCTACAGATGCGAGTCTTTTAGGTTGGGAGGCTGTCTGAGGATCTCTGTCAGCACAAGGGGTTTGGAAATCTCAGGAGGCGAGATTACCATTTGATATTTTGGAACTCCGTGCATTCTCAGAGTTCTTCAGTTTGGTTTCTTTTTGAAGAAGACGTTTTTTCAGACAGACAATGTCACAACTGTGGCATATGTCAATCATCAGGGTGGGACTATCAGTCTTTAGGCTGTGACAGAAGTATCTCGGATATTTGCTTGGGCTAAATCCAGCTCCTATCTAATTTCTGTGGTCTTTTCCCCAGGTATAGACATTTGGGAAGCGGATTATCTCTGTTAATCAAGCTTTACATCCGGGAGAATTGTCTCTTTACCCAGATATGTTTTTCAATTTTTCAGATGTGAGGGCTTCCAGAAATAGATCTGATGGCATCTCATCTAAATAAGGAACTTCCCAGGGGCCTTTTCAGGTCCTGGGATCCTCAGGCGGAAGTAGTGTATGCATTAACACTTCCTTGGAATTATCAATCTGCCTATATTTTTTCATCTCTGGTTCTTCTTTTTAGAGTGATTTTCTAAATCATCAGAGAGCAATCTTTGGTGTGGCTGGTGGCTCCGGCATGGCCACACAGGTTTTGGTATATGGTTCTTGTTCGGATGTCCAGTTGCCAATCTTGGTTACTTCCATTAAGGCCAGACCTTATATCTTAACATTCGTTTTTTTTCATCAGGAATTCAAATTATTAATTTGATGGTATGAAAATGTAACGTTTAGTACTTAGTCATAGAAGTTTCTCTGACTCAGTGATTAATACTATGTTGCAGGCTCGTAAATCTGTGTCTAGTAGGATTTATTATCGAGTTTGGAAGATTTACATCTCATGATGCTCTTCTTATGAATTCTCTTGTCATTCTTTTAGAATTCCTAGGATTTTATAGTTTCTTCATAAGATTTTGTCTGCATGTTCCTTGAAAGGACAAATCTCTGCTTTTTCTGTGCTGTTTCACAGTAAGAATTGCTAAATCTTTCTGATATTCATTGTTTTGTTCAGGCTTTGGTTCGTATCAAGCCTGTCATTAAGCCAATTTCTCCTCCTTGGAGTCTTATTTTGGTTCTGAGGGCTTTACAGGCTCTTCTGTTTGAGCATATGCTTTCTTTGGACATTAATTACTTTCATGGAAAGTATTGTTCTTTTTAGACATCTCTTCAGCTAGAACAGTTTTTGAATTATCTGTTCTTTCTTGTGAATCTCTTTTTTCTGATTTTTCATCAGGATAAGGTGGTTTTTGCTGTCCTCATTTCAATTTTTACCTAAAGTTGTGAATTCTAGCAACATTAGTGGAGGAATTATTGTCCCTTCCTTGTGTCCTAATCCTAAGAATTCTTTGGTAAGATTCTTACATTTTTTGGATGTGGTAAGAGTTTTGAAATATTATGTTGAAGCCTTCTCAGATTTCAGACAGACTTCTAGTCTATTTGTTATCTTTTCTGGTTTTAGGAAAGGTCAGAAGGCTTCTGCCTTTTCTTTGGCATCTTGGTTAAAGCTTTTCATTCATCATGCTTATTTGGAGTCGGGTTAATCCCCGCCTCTGAGGATTACGGCTCATTCTACTAGGTCAGTTTCTACTTCCTGGACTTTTAAGAATGAAGCTTCTGTTGATCAGATTTGCAAAGCAATGACTTGGTCTTCTTTGCATACTTTTACTAAATTCTACCATTTTGATGTTTTCTCTTCTTCAGAAGCAGTTTTTGGTAGAATAGTACTTCAGGCAGCTGTTTCAGTTTGATTCTTCTGCTTATAACTTCAGTTTTTTTCATTATAAAAATTGAAACTTTTGATTTGGGTAGTGGATTAATTTTTCAGCGGAATTGGCTGTCTTTATTTTATCCCTCCCTCTCTAGTGACTCTTGCGTGGAAGTTCCACATCTTGGGTATCTGCTATCCCATACGTCACTAGCTCATGGACTCTTGCTAATTACATGAAAGAAAACATAATTTATGTAAGAACTTAACTGATAAATTCATTTCTTTCATATTAGCAAGAGTCCATGAGGCCCACCCTTTTTGTGGTGGTTATGATTTTTTTGTATAAAGCACAATTATTACAATTCCTTATTTCTTTCATGTAATTAGCAAGAGTCCATGAGCTAGTGACGTATGGGATATACATTCCTACCAGGAGGGGCAAAGTTTCCCAAACATCAAAATGCCTATAAATACACCCCTCACCACACCCACAATTCAGTTTTACAAACTTTGCCTCCGATGGAGGTGGTGAAGTAAGTGTGTGCTAGATTCTACGTTGATATGCGCTCCGCAGCAAGTTGGAGCCCGGTTTTCCTCTCAGCGTGCAGTGAATGTCAGAGGGATGTGAGGAGAGTATTGCCTATTTGAATGCAGTTATCTCCTTCTACGGGGTCTATTTCATAGGTTCTCTGTTATCGGTCGTAGAGATTCATCTCTTACCTCCCTTTTCAGATCGACGATATACTCTTATATATACCATTACCTCTGCTGATTCTCGTTTCAGTACTGGTTTGGCTTTCTACAAACATGTAGATGAGTGTCCTGGGGTAAGTAAATCTTATTTTCTGTGACACTCTAAGCTATCGTTGGGCACTTTGTTTATAAAGTTCTAAATATATGTATTCAAACATTTATTTGCCTTGACTCAGAATGTTCAACTTTCCTTATTTTTCAGACAGTCAGTTTCATATTTGGGATTATGCATTTGAATTATTCATTTTTTCTTACCTTCAAAAATTTGACTCTTTTTTCCCTGTGGGCTGTTAGGCTCGCGGGGGCTGAAAATGCTTCATTTTATTGCGTCATTCTTGGCGCGGACTTTTTTGGCGCCGGAAGTTGCGTCATTTTTTGACGTTATTTTGCGCCAAAAATGTCGGCGTTCCGGATGTGGCGTCATTTTTGGCGCCAAAAGCATTTAGGCGCCAAATAATGTGGGCGTCTTATTTGGCGCTAAAAAATATGGGCGTCGCTTTTGTCTCCACATTATTTAAGTCTCATTTTTCATTGCTTCTGGTTGCTAGAAGCTTGTTCTTTGGCATTTTTTTCCCATTCCTGAAACTGTCATTTAAGGAATTTGATCAATTTTGCTTTATATGTTGTTTTTTCTCTTACATATTGCAAGATGTCTCACGTTGCATCTGAGTCAGAAGATACTACAGGAAAATCGCTGTCTAGTGCTGGATCTACCAAAGCTAAGTGTATCTGCTGTAAACTTTTGGTAGCTATTCCTCCGGCTGTTGTTTGTATTAATTGTCATGACAAACTTGTTAATGCAGATAATATTTCCTTTAGTAAAGTACCATTGTCTGTTGCAGTTCCTTCAACATCTAAGGTGCAGAATGTTCCTGATAACATAAGAGATTTTGTTTCTGAATCCATCAAGAAGGCTATGTCTGTTATTTCTCCTTCTAGTAAACGTAAAAAATCTTTTAAAACTTCTCTCCCTACAGATGAATTTTTAAATGAACATCATCATTCTGATTCTGATGACTCTTCTGGTTCAGAGGATTCTGTTTCAGAGATTGATGCTGATAAATCTTCATATTTATTTAAAATGGAATTGATTCGTTCTTTACTTAAAGAAGTATTAATTGCTTTAGAAATAGAGGATTCTGGTCCTCTTGATACTAATTCTAAACGTTTAGATAAGGTATTTAAATCTCCTGTGGTTATTCCAGAAGTTTTTCCTGTTCCTAATGCTATTTCTGCAGTAATTTCCAAAGAATGGGATAAATTGGGTAATTCATTTACTCCTTCTAAACGTTTTAAGCAATTATACCCTGTACCGTCTGACAGGTTAGAATTTTGGGACAAAATCCCTAAAGTTGATGGGGCTATTTCTACCCTTGCTAAACGTACTACCATTCCTACGTCAGATGGTACTTCGTTTAAAGATCCTTTAGATAGGAAAATTGAATCCTTTCTAAGAAAAGCTTATCTGTGTTCAGGTAATCTTCTTAGACCTGCTATATCTTTGGCTGATGTTGCTGCAGCTTCAACTTTTTGGTTGGAAACTTTAGCGCAACAAGTAACAAATTATTATTATTCTTCTTCAGCATGCTAATAATTTTATCTGTGATGCCATTTTTGATATTATCAGAGTTGATGTCAGGTTTATGTCTCTAGCTATTTTAGCTAGAAGAGCTTTATGGCTTAAGACTTGGAATGCTGATATGGCTTCTAAATCAACTCTACTTTCCATTTCTTTCCAGGGTAACAAATTATTTGGTTCTCAGTTGGATTCTATTATCTCAACTGTTACTGGTGGGAAAGGAACTTTTTTACCACAGGATAAAAAATCTAAAGGTAAAAACAGGGCTAATAATCGTTTTCGTTCCTTTCGTTTCAACAAAGAACAAAAGCCTGATCCTTCATCCTCAGGAGCAGTTTCAGTTTGGAAACCATCTCCAGTCTGGAATAAATCCAAGCCTGCTAGAAAGGCAAAGCCTGCTTCTAAGTCCACATGAAGGTGCGGCCCTCATTCCAGCTCAGCTGGTAGGGGGCAGGTTACGTTTTTTCAAAGAAATTTGGATCAATTCTGTTCACAATCTTTGGATTCAGAACATTGTTTCAGAAGGGTACAGAATTGGTTTCAAGATGAGACCTCCTGCAAAGAGATTTTTTCTTTCCCGTGTCCCAGTAAATCCAGTGAAAGCTCAAGCATTTCTGAATTGTGTTTCAGATCTAGAGTTGGCTGGAGTAATTATGCCAGTTCCAGTTCCGGAACAGGGGATGGGGTTTTATTCAAATCTCTTCATTGTACCAAAGAAGGAGAATTCCTTCAGACCAGTTCTGGATCTAAAAATATTGAATCGTTATGTAAGGATACCAACGTTCAAGATGGTAACTGTAAGGACTATCTTGCCTTTTGTTCAGCAAGGGAATTATATGTCCACAATAGATTTACAGGATGCATATCTGCATATTCCGATTCATCCAGATCATTATCAGTTCCTGAGATTCTCTTTTCTGGACAAGCATTACCAGTTTGTGGCTCTGCCGTTTGGCCTAGCTACAGCTCCAAGAATTTTTATAAAGGTTCTCGGTGCCCTTCTGTCTGTAATCAGAGAACAGGGTATTGTGGAATTTCCTTATTTGGACGATATCTTGGTACTTGCTCAGTCTTTACATTTAGCAGAATCTCATACGAATCGACTTGTGTTGTTTCTTCAAGATCATGGTTGGAGGATCAATTTACCAAAAAGTTCTTTGATTCTTCAGACAAGGGTAACCTTTCTGGGTTTCCAGATAGATTCAGTGTCCATGACTCTGTCTTTAACAGACAAGAGACGTCTAAAATTGATTGCAGCTTGTCGAAACCTTCAGTCACAATCATTCCCTTCGGTAGCCTTATGCATGGAAATTCTAGGTCTTATGACTGCTGCATCGGACGCGATCCCCTTTGCTCGTTTTCACATGCGACCTCTTCAGCTCTGTATGCTGAATCAATGGTGCAAGGATTACACAAAGATATCTCAATTAATATCTTTAAAACCGATTGTTCGACACTCTCTAACATGGTGGACAGATCACCATCGTTTAATTCAGGGGGCTTCTTTTGTGCTTCCGACCTGGACTGTAATTTCAACAGATGCAAGTCTCACAGGTTGGGGAGCTGTGTGGGGATCTCTGACGGCACAAGGAGTTTGGGAATCTCAGGAGGTGAGATTACCGATCAATATTTTGGAACTCCGTGCAATTTTCAGAGCTCTTCAGTTTTGGCCTCTTCTGAAGAGAGAATTGTTCATTTGTTTTCAGACAGACAATGTCACAACTGTGGCATACATCAATCATCAAGGAGGGACTCACAGTCCTCTGGCTATGAAAGAAGTATCTCGAATTTTGGTTTGGGCGGAATCCAGCTCCTGTCTAATCTCTGCGGTTCATATCCCAGGTATAGACAACTGGGAAGCGGATTATCTCAGTCGCCAAACGTTGCATCCGGGCGAATGGTCTCTTCACCCAGAGGTATTTCTTCAGATTGTTCAAATGTGGGAACTTCCAGAAATAGATCTGATGGCGTCTCATCTAAACAAGAAACTTCCCAGGTATCTGTCCAGATCCCGGGATCCTCAGGCGGAGGCAGTGGATGCATTATCACTTCCTTGGAAGTATCATCCTGCCTATATCTTTCCGCCTCTAGTTCTTCTTCCAAGAGTAATCTCCAAGATTCTGAAGGAATGCTCGTTTGTTCTGCTGGTGGCTCCAGCATGGCCTCACAGGTTTTGGTATGCGGATCTTGTCCGGATGGCCTCTTGCCAACCGTGGACTCTTCCGTTAAGACCAGACCTTCTGTCTCAAGGTCCTTTTTTCCATCAGGATCTGAAATCCTTAAATTTAAAGGTATGGAGATTGAACGCTTGATTCTTGGTCAAAGAGGTTTCTCTGACTCTGTGATTAATACTATGTTACAGGCTCGTAAATCTGTATCTAGAGAGATATATTATAGAGTCTGGAAGACTTATATTTCTTGGTGTCTTTCTCATCATTTTTCTTGGCATTCTTTTAGAATACCGAGAATATTACAGTTCCTTCAGGATGGTTTAGATAAGGGTTTGTCCGCAAGTTCCTTGAAAGGACAAATCTCTGCTCTCTGTTCTTTTTCACAGAAAGATTGCTATTCTTCCTGATATTCATTGTTTTGTACAAGCTTTGGTTCGTATAAAACCTGTCATTAAGTCAATTTCTCCTCCTTGGAGTTTGAATTTGGTTCTGGGGGCTCTTCAAGCTCCTCCATTTGAACCTATGCATTCATTGGACATTAAATTACTTTCTTGGAAAGTTTTGTTCCTTTTGGCCATCTCTTCTGCCAGAAGAGTTTCTGAATTATCTGCTCTTTCTTGTGAGTCTCCTTTTCTGATTTTTCATCAGGATAAGGCGGTGTTGCGAACTTCTTTTGAATTTTTACCTAAAGTTGTGAATTCCAACAACATTAGTAGAGAAATTGTGGTTCCTTCATTATGTCCTAATCCTAAGAATTCTAAGGAGAAATCGTTGCATTCTTTGGATGTTGTTAGAGCTTTGAAATATTATGTTGAAGCTACTAAATCTTTCCGAAAGACTTCTAGTCTATTTGTTATCTTTTCCGGTTCTAGAAAAGGCCAGAAAGCTTCTGCCATTTCTTTGGCATCTTGGTTGAAATCTTTAATTCATCTTGCCTATGTTGAGTCGGGTAAAACTCCGCCTCAGAGGATTACAGCTCATTCTACCAGGTCAGTTTCTACTTCCTGGGCGTTTAGGAATGAAGCTTCGGGTGATCAGATTTGCAAAGCAGCAACTTGGTCCTCTTTGCATACTTTTACTAAATTCTACCATTTTGATGTATTTTCTTCTTCTGAAGCAGTTTTTGGTAGAAAAGTACTTCAGGCAGCGGTTTCAGTTTGAATCTTCTGTTTATGTTTTTCATTAAACTTTATTTTGGGTGTGGATTATTTTCAGCAGGAATTGGCTGTCTTTATTTTATCCCTCCCTCTCTAGTGACTCTTGTGTGGAAAGATCCACATCTTGGGTAATCATTATCCCATACGTCACTAGCTCATGGACTCTTGCTAATTACATGAAAGAAAACATAATTTATGTAAGAACTTACCTGATAAATTCATTTCTTTCATATTAGCAAGAGTCCATGAGGCCCGCCCTTTTTTTGTGGTGGTTATGATTTTGTATAAAGCACAATTATTCCAATTCCTTATTTTATATGCTTTCGCACTTTATCACCCCACTTCTTGGCTATTCGTTAAACTGAATTGTGGGTGTGGTGAGGGGTGTATTTATAGGCATTTTGAGGTTTGGGAAACTTTGCCCCTCCTGGTAGGAATGTATATCCCATACGTCACTAGCTCATGGACTCTTGCTAATATGAAAGAAATGAATTTATCAGGTAAGTTCTTACATAAATTATGTTTTTTGATGCTTTCACTACTTTCTTATCACCCCACTTCTTGGCTATTCGTTAAACTGAATTGTGGGTGTGGTGAGGGGTGTATTTATAGGCATTTTAAGGATTGGGAAACTTTGCCCCTCCTGGTAGGAATGTATATCCCATACGTCACTAGCTCATGGACTCTTGCTAATATGAAAGAAATTAATTTATCAGGTAAGTTCTTACATAAATTATGTTTTTTCTTCCTAATGGGAAAGAGTCCACAGCTGCATTCATTACTTGTGGGAAATAAGAACCTGTCTTCTCTCAAGTCCATGACTGAGTCGACGCTACTATCCGTCACACTTGAAGGGCCGTGTTTCTGTTCCACGGTTTAGATTCCTGTAAGATCGTTTTATCACTATGAATGTTCTGTTATGTGACAGTTAGGTATGGGTTTCAGTGAGACTCTTCTGTTCGGATCAGGGAATCATGGGATAATTCCTTCCTTAGGGGGAGAGTTGTGAACAGGGTGGGGTTCTTTAATCATGTTTATGTGATTTTCTTGCTTTGGGTATTGGGTATTGGCTCTGAGGCTGAGACTGGTGAATTGCTTGTAGGATTTAGTGGGGGCTAGTTGCCGCCTTTTTCTGGCTTGCTTTTTTGGACTTTACGGTTCACCTTAGTACCGGGCATTGTAACGCTGAGTTTGTTCGCTTCCGCATTCCTGTCCGTGTGGCGACGAAGATTTTCTGCTTCGTTTTGGATCTGGTCATAGGAGGTGGTGAGTGCCCCAGCCATTGTGGGTGTCAGGTGCCATTCGTTTATTTTTATATTGTCCTAATTCTCTCTTTGGTTTCAACCATGGAGGATTCTGAAGCTGAGACTTTAGTTTCTGATTCTTCTTCTTGTGAGGAAGGCGCTTTGGCCCCACTGACTCAGGTTTATCAGTCCTGTCTTTTGTGCCTTCTTAGAGCGCCTGGTTCCTCGGGCTCGGGGAGCCCCAGGGGCTTATTGAGCCATCAGCCTCTGGGGGCTCTGTTCCTCAGACAGCGGATTCACAACAGCAACATTCCTCTACATTTTCGGATAACCCTAATGTTAATTTTCCCTCCGCACGGGGTGGTTTGTTTCCCCTGGAGATGGCGGGTCATTTCCGCTTCAATATCTTGATGGCGCTGGTTCGCCTGCAGGATCCAGAGGTTTCTGCGTGGCTGTGTTCTTGCCCGATTATTCCGGGTGTCCAGACTTCGGGTGGGTCTATTCAGTTACCTCTGGGAGTGAGTATTCCTCCATGTTGCTCCTTTCGTTATCGGATTGCACGCCTGCGTGTTCTACTCCATCGTCTTTACGACTTATTGGGGTATCCTCTCCTTTATCAGTCGGGGACTGTGTCATTGAAAGGTGCTTCGAGCTAGACTTTTTGTGGATGTTGTTTGTCTCTTGTCGGTCGCTCGTGTCCTTTCCAAGAGTTTTTTTCTTTTTGGCGGATGCCTTCGGGGTGCCTTCTTTTCTTTCCTCTGGTTAGGATACTTTTTTTATTTGATTGTTACATTGTTGTTCGCTGACTGTTGGATCTGGAATTTGTGTGCACTTTGTTGTATTGTTAGTGACGCCTGTTGCGTCTAGCGGGTCCGGCGGGACCTTGTGTGTTTTGTTTTATTGCTTGTTTTTATAAACTACTCTCTACATCTACATCTGGGCCTTTGGGTCCGCATACCGGGAGAGATGGGGAATACCACTCTCTCCCAGGGCTGGGTCAGTAGCTTCCGCCGTGTCGCTTTGGTTCTCCTTCAGGGGACGGGACCTTCTCCACTAGGGTGGTTTTTGGGTCTTGGTCGTCTTGCTACCCTCTGGGTGGTTTTTAGATTCCTAGGGTCTCTGGACCTCGTTCCGTTCAGCTTTTAATGGATCCTCTTTGTGGATCAGCAGTGGATCGCTTGTCGGTATCCGAGACTTCGCGGGTTCATGCCTGCATTCTCTGTGCTCCGGCCGCGGTGCTTGAGGTGGCTAGCCTGTGACTTGCCACGTGGGGGCATGGTTCACCTTTTTTGCTGCTGGAGGCTTCTTCTAGCTGGAACCCGGTTTTATTGGGGTCGCCTTGTTCTCTTCGGTTCTGGGTTTTTCCAGAATTTTCTCCACCCTCTTAGGGTCGGGCACCGATGTGGGATCCTAGTTTTTGGTTGTCGCAGAGTTTAGCTCTGTGTCGTGGGTTCTATCGCCTTGAGATCGGTTCTGCATTTTTTTCGCGGACCTCCCTTAGGTTTTGCTAGATTTCTCGTTTTTTCAGTTTCCTTCCTTGCGTTATGAGTGTCTGACCGGAATTTTGGTCAGGGTCCTCTTCTTCAGGTTTATTCGTGGATCTGGGATTGGGATCGGGTTCCGGGTGGTGTTGGTATAGCTCTGTCTATGCTTGTCCCGTTTTTTTTCCTCTGGTATCCGTGTTGCGTCTGGAAGGGGTTCTTCTTTTTCTCTCTTTAGAGAGCCTGGTCCCCTTCTTATGACTGCTCTGGGCCTTTGTTCTCTGTGAGGGGAATGTGTTCTAGACTTCCTTTGGGGTCCGTTCTGGTTCTCTGACCTTGCATCAGCATTAATGTGTTGGGCTTTCGTAAGGGTCACTTTGTTCTTGTATATCTTCCCCACCGGTATCTGTTGTTGGGCCCCGATATTGCTACCTCGGGTAGGCTCTGCTCCTTTAGGGCTGGCTCGTTTTGGGTTCATTTTGACTCCTGTGTCAAGTTTTGTGTCCAGGGGGTCAAGGTTTCCCTTGTCCTTTGTCTTCCCTTGGGGGGCTTTTGTCTCTGGGGGTGTGTTCCTATTTGTCCCAGGTTCAGGGATGGAGATGCCCTTGGGAATTGACTTCTGGGTTCGGTGTTCCTCTGGTTCTGATGTGACCCTGCCCGTGTTTCTGGTCAAACTCTTTCAAGGTGGCTGGTGGTGTTCCTCCATCTCGTTCAAGTGGGGGGTTGGACTCTGTCCCTGGACTTTTCACTGTCAGGTTGGTCTTTCTGTGTGTGGGCAGTCCTCTATGCGGCGATTTTGCGGTTGTGGGGGACGTCCCTGTTTTTCTCAGGATCCTAAGCTGAGGTTATGGTCATCTTTTGACTTTTCAGATGCCTCTGTTTCTTTCAGATACAATGGGTCCCTGTTGAGGTGCTTTCTGAGCTCTTGGGGGAGTTTCGATCTCTGAATTTTTCCTCCATGGAGGGGTGTTTTGTCTAGGAACTGTTTTTGGCTGGTTCCTTTTCTCCCGAGCTGCGGGGGTTCTCGTAGGGAGGCTCCTCTTACCCTCCCGTTCTTGGCATTCAGTGTTCTCTTTGTCTTGGGTATAATTTTTCCACAAGTAATTAATGCGGCTGTGGGCTCTTTCCCATTAGGAAGAAAAACATAAATTATTCTTGCCTGATAATTTAATTTTCTTCCTTGGGAAAGAGTCCACAGCCCCCCGCCCATTTTTTGAGGCGTTTTTTCGTGTGTAGTTTTCTGGCACCCTTTCACCTTGATATTTCTTCCATTGATCCTTCTTCCTCGGCAGAATGACTGGGGGATAGGGGAAGTGGGATGAGTATTTGAGCATTTGGCTGGTGTGTCTTTTCCTCCTCCTGGTGGCCAGGTTCTTATTTCCCACAAGTAATGAATGCGGCTCTTTCCCACGGAAGAAAATGAAATTATTAGGTAAACATAATTTTATGTTTTTATGCAGCCTTCCCATCCCTTATTTGAAGTATAGGGAGTCTGTGTATTCCTATATATCCCAGGATGGCATAAGGGTACTTTATATCTACAATACTGTGCTATTGGGGTTATTATAAGGGCTGTGATGGCTGCTTATACCCTGTATATGCCGATAGACCTAATGTGGGGTTAGGCATTTTTTTTCTATCCCTTAAATTTAGAAGGGTTCTGGGAAGCTGATGCTCTCTTGATGTGTTTAATAGTTTGTTCACTTTTCTGCACAGCAAGTTGCGCATTTAAGTAAGATTTTGACGCCGTTCGCCTACTCTTTGTAGCGCCTTTACAATTATCCTATTTGCATTGGGGTTTGTCTGTCCCCTGTCGCTTGCTACATTGCGGCTACGTGACGTGCTTTATGTTAAGACTTTGGTGTCATTTGATTACCCTCATGAATAGAGTTAACTTAAAAAATGGCGCAAGTGTGATGCGCATTTATGTGTAAGCTTTTTAGCGCTATATGTCCGTCCTCCTTGCAGCGTTCCCCTTTCTCGCCTCTCAGGTCTCTGACTTAACACGGGCTCCTTAGAAAGGTGAAAATGTTTTATCACTGCAGTGTTGTTTGGGATGAGCTGTCCGCCCTTTCAAGAGTAAGGGGAACAGCAGCAGAATCCATTATCGGTCGCTTGGACTTAGCAATCCTTTTCTGAAAGGGGTGATGTTCATTGTGGCTGTGTGTTCGACGGCAATGTTTTATT
Organism: Bombina bombina; assembly: GCF_027579735.1. NCBI lineage: Eukaryota > Metazoa > Chordata > Amphibia > Anura > Bombinatoridae > Bombina > Bombina bombina. The sequence goes on from NC_069502.1 coordinate 1,228,702,112, forward strand.
CATGTATGGGTCTTAGTCCTATTTGATCCTTATGTTATCAATTAAGGTTTAGGAGGGCTGCATTTTCTTTCCTATGACATGGAGAGTCCACAACATCATTCCAATTACTAGTGGGATATTCAACTCCTGGCAAGCAGTAGGAGGCAAAGAGCACCCCAGCAAAACTGTTAAGTGTAACAGCCTTACCCATAACCCCCAGTCATTCTCTTTGCCTCTGTCAAGGGAGGTTGTGCAAAGATTTTAATCCTTTTATGGGTACTTTTCCCTGCAAGCAAGAATTGGGGTTTTAGCTGTGTCCACGTCACTTGCTTAATGCTTAACACTTGCCTAATGCTAAGGTTTCTGATTCTAGGACCTCATTAGCCACTCTTACCCAGATGTCTCATGAGGATACTTCAATAGCTTCTGAAGGTGAGATCTCAGACTCTGACACTTAAAGGGACATGACACCCACATTTTTTCTTTCATGATTTAGAAAGAGAATGCTTTTTTAAACATCTTTCTAATTTACTTCTATTATCTAATTTGTTTTATTCTCTTGATATTCTTTGCTGAAAAGCATATCTAGATATGCTCAGTAGCTGCTGATTGGTTGCTGCACATAGAAGCCTCATGTGATTGCCTCACCCATGTGCATTGCTTTTTCTTCAACTAAGGATATCTAAAAAATGAAGCAAAATAAATAACAGAAGTAAATTGTAATGTAGTTTAAATTTGTATGTTCTATCTGAATCATTAAAGAAAGATTTTGGGTTTAGTGGCCCTTTAAGCAGAAAGATCTTAATTTTAGATTTTAAGCTTGAGCACCTCCAATTACTTTTGAAGGAGGTTCTTGCTACTTTGGACGACTCTAGCATCACGGTTCTAGCTTGCAGAACTCTGTGGTTAAAATCTTGGTTGACCGATGTCTCCAAGGCCAAGCTTTTGGCTTTACCTTACAAGGGAAAGACTCTTTTTGGACCTGGTCTGGTAGAGATAATTTCAGAGATTACTGGTGGAAAAGGATCTTTCCTACCTCAGGACAAGAAGAGCAGTTCTAGAGGTCATCAGACTTCTAATTTTCATTCCTTTCATAACTTTAAGGGACAAAAGTCTTCCTCATCTAAACCGGATTGACCCAGATCATCTTGGAAATCAACCAACCCTGGAATAAGGGAAAACAAAAAGCCTTCTGCTGACTCTAAATCAGCATGAATGTTCCGCCCCGATTCCTGTGGGGACAGGCTTTCTCTTTTTCATCAAGCCTGGATATGCGATGTCCCAGATCCTTGGGTGGTGAACATAGTATCTCAGGGTTACAGAATGGAAATCAAGTCTTGCCCTCCAAGGGGCAGATTTCTCCTGTCAAGACTATTCTCAAACCAAATAAAGAAGGAAGCCTTCTTAAAGGGACAGTCAACACCAGAATTGTGGTTGTATTAAAAGATAGAGAATCCCTTAATGACCTATTCTCCAGTTTTGCACAACCAACACAGTTATAATAATACAGGTTTTACCTCTGTAATTACCTTGTATCTAAGCCTCTGCAAACTTGCCCCCCTTATTTCAGTTCTTTTAACAGACTTGCATTTTAGCCAATCAGTGCTCACTCCTTGGTAAATTCACGTGCATGAGATCAATGTGATCTATATGAAACACATGAACTAACGCCCTCTAGTAGTGAAAACTATCAAAATGCATTTAGATTAGAGGCGGCCTTCAAGGTATAAGAAATTAGCATATGAACCTTCTAGGTTTTGCTTTCAACTAAGAATACTAAGAGAACAAAGCAAAATTGGTGATAAAAGTAAATTGGAAAGTTGTTTAACATTACTTGCCCTATTTGAATCATGAATGTTTATTTTGGACTTGACTGTCACTTTAAACTGTGCAAAAGACCTATTCTCTCTGGGAGGTATTGTTCCTGTTCCTCTAGCAGAGCAGGGTCTAGGATTCTACTCAAATCTATTTGTTGTTCCCAAAAAGGAGGCAACTTGTCGGCCCATTTTAGACCTCGTGTCTAAACCAATTCCTCAGGGTTCCGTCCTTCAAGATGGAAACTATTAGTTCCATTCTTCCTTTAGTACAGGAAGGTCAGTTTATGACGACCATAGACCAGAAGGACGCATACCTTCACGTTCCCATACACAGGGAACACCATCAGTATCTGAGGTTTGACTTTCTGGACAAACACTTTCAATTTGTTGCACTTCTATTTGGTGTGGCCACGACTCCCAGAATATTCACAAAGGTTCTGGGGGCACTATTGGCTGTGATCAGATCCCAGGGAATTGCTGTGGTGCCTTATCTAGATGACATCTTGGTTCAGGCGTCATCTTTTCAACTAGCCCAATCTCATACATAAATGCTGTTGTCTTTTCTACGTTCCCATGGGTGGAAGGTGAATTTGGAAAAGAGTTCTCTTGTTCCAGCTACCAAAGTGCGATTCCTAGGGACTATAATAGATTCCCTGTCCATGAAGATTTTTCTGACGGAGGTCAGAAAAGACACAATTCTTGCTTCCTGCCTGCCTTTCTCTCCAGTCTGCCTTTCGTCCATCTGTGGCCCAATGCATGGAAGTGATTGAACTGATGGTGGTATCCATGGACATCATTCCTTTTGCTTTGTTCCATCTACGACCGCTGCAGCTTTGTATGCTCGGTCAATGGAATGGAGATCATTCGGATTTAACTCAAAGGATAAATCTGGACTCTCTTGGTGGGTGTCACAGGAACATCTGTCTTGGGGCACTTGCTTTCTGAGACCTTCCTGGGAAACAGCCTGTCAGGCTGGGGTGCTGTTTGAGGCCCCCTAAAAGTGGCCTGTGATCTCGGGAGGAGTCCTCTCTTCCCACAAACATCTTGGAATTGAGAGCTATCTTCAATGCCCTATTAGCGTGGCCTCAACTAGTGATTTCAATCGGACATCACCACCTCAGTGGCTTACATCAACCACCAGGGAGGGACTCTGAGTTCCTTAGCCATAAAGGAGGTGACTTGAATTCTACTGTGGGTGGAAGCCCACGATTGTCTCCTATCTGCTATCCACATTCCAGGAGTGGACAATTGGGAATAAAATTTTCTGAGCAGACAGACTTTTCATCCAGGGGAGTGGGCTCTCCATCCGGAAGTGTTCTCTCAGATAACCTACCAGTCGGGGGTTCCAGAGTTGGATCTGATGGTGTCCCGCCAAGATTCCAAAGTACTGTTCAAGGTCAAGAGATCCTCAGGCGGTTCTGATAGATGCTCTAGCAGTTTCTTGGAGGTTTTCTCTGGCTTATCTGTTTCCTCCGTTTGCTCTCCTTCCACAAGTCATCGCTCGTATCAAACAGGAGAGAGTATCAGTGATTCTAATAGCTCCTGCATGGCTTCGCAGTATCTGGTTCGTGGATCTGGTGAGGATGTCATCTCTACCTTCTTGGAGTTTACGTCTGAGGAAAGACCTACTTCAGGGTCCTTTCCTCCATCCAAACCTAGATTATCTAAAGCTGACTGCTTGGAGATTGAACGCCTAGTTCTGTCTAAGCGTGGGTTTTCTGACGCAGTCATTGAAACTATGATTCAGACTCGAAAGCCGGTAACTTGCAAGATATACCATAAGATATGGCATTAATTTCTTTATTGGTGCAAATCTAAGGGATTCTCCTGGAGCATGGTACTTTTATCAGGATGGACTGGATAAGGGTTTATTGGTCAGTTCTCAGCGTTATCTGTTCTTTTGCACAAATGTCTGGCAGATATACCAGATGTTCAAGCCTTTGTACATGCCCTGGTTAGAATCAGGCCTGTGTAAACCTGTTGCTCCCTCATGGAGCCTTAATTTAGTTCTTAAAGTTTTACAGCAGGCTCCGTCCGAGCCTATGCATGTTGTTGATATAAAACTGTTATCCTGGAAGATTTTGTTTCTTATGGCCATTTCTTCCGCTTGCACAGTGTCTGAACTTTCAGCTCTGCACTGTGATTCTCCTTGCCTTATTTTTCATGCTGATAAGGCAGTCCTTCGTACTAAATTGTTTTTTTTTTTTCATAAGGTAGTATCGGATTGAAACATTAATCGGGAAATTGTTGTTCCTTCTTTTTGTCCTAATCGTCCTTCTCAAAAGGAACGTCTCTTGCATAACTTGGATGTCAGAAGGCCACTTCTACTACTCTGTCTCTATGGTTGAGAATTTTGATTAGTTTGGCTTATGAGATTGCTAGACAGCAGCCTCCTGAGAGAATTATGGATCATTCCACTAGGGCTGTCTCCTCTTCTTGGGCTTTCAAAAATGAAGCTTATGTGGAACAGATTTGGAAGGACGCAACATGTTCCTCTATGCATACTTTTTTCCAAAGTCTACAAATTTGATACTTTTGCCTCGGCTGAGGCTTCTTTTGGGAGAAAGGTTCTTCAAGCAGTGGTGCCTTCTGCTTAGGTCCTCCCTGTTCATTCAGTGTCCTCTAGCTTGGGTATTGGATCTCACTAGTAATTGGAATGACGTTGTGGACTCTCCATGTCATAGGAAAGAAAACATTTATGCTTACCTGATACATTTCTTTCTTTCCGGACATGGAGAGTCCATGACACCGCCCTCTTCTAATTATAATTTGGCAGTGTTTTTATGTAAACCTCAGGCACCTTTTCACCCTTGTGTTTCTTCCTTTTCCATTTCCTTTCGGTTGAATAACTGGGGGTTATGGTTAGGCAGGGCCTATAATTACCCTAAAAATGAACTCACCCACCGGGCGCGTAACTGAAAAAAATTACTAACCCGCAAGAAAATGTACTCGCCCGTGCGTATCTGCATGTGTACATTATACATTAAAAAGGACAAAGTACACCTTGTTGTTATAATCTCACAAACTTGTATTCTTTATTTCTCTTGTAAGGTGTATCCAGTCCACGGATCATCCATTACTAGTGGGATATTCTCCTTCCCAACAGGAAGTTGCAAGAGGATCACCCACAGCAGAGCTGCTATATAGCTCCTCCCCTAACTACCATATCCAGTCATTCTCTTGCAACTCTCGACAAGCATGGAGGGTAGTAAGAGAGAAGTGGTGAAACGTAGTTGTTTTTTTCTTCAATCAAAAGTTTGTTATTTTTAAATGGTACCGGAGTTGTACTATTTTGTCAGAGGCAGAAAATAGAAGAAGAATCTGCCTGTGATTTCTATGATCTTAGCAGGTTGTAACTAAGATCCATTGCTGTTCTCACACATAACTGAAGAGAGAGGTAACTTCAGCTGGGGAATGGCGTGCAGGGTATCCTGCTATGAGGTATGTGCAGTTAAAAAATTTTTCTAGATATGTAAATGCTAGAAAATGCTGCTGATACCAGATTTATGTAAGGTAAGCCTGAATACAGTGATTTAATAGCGACTGGTATCATGCTTACTTTCAGAGGTAATACTCTTATAGATTTGCAATATAAAACGTTTGCTGGAATGTTTAAGCGTTTTTATATATGCTTTGGTGATGCAACTTTATTGGGGCCCAGTTTTTTTCCACATGGCTGGCTTAAATTAGCCTAGAAACAGTTTCCTGAGGCTCTCCACTGTTTTAACATGAGTGGGAGGGGCCTAACTTAGCGCTTTATTGCGCAGTAACTTTTAAATACTGAGACATCCAGCTTCCTCCAGGAGTCCCCTGAATGCTATAGGACCTCTCTAAAGGGCTCTTAGGCTTTCCAAAGTTGTTTGTTTGGGAAGGTAGGGCCACAGCAGAGCTGTGGCAGTTTGTTGTGACTGTTAAAAAAACATCTATCGTTTTTTTGATCCGTTTTTTGAACTAAGGGGTTAATCATCCATTTGCAAGTGGGTGCAATGCTCTGTTAGCTTATTATACACACTGTAAACATTTTGTTTGATTTACTGCTTTTTTTCACTGTTTTCCAAATTTTGACAAAATTTGTTTCTCTTAAAGGCACAGTACCGGTTTTTAATTTTTGCTTGTTTTAAAGTCTTTTCCAAGCTTGCTGGTCTCATTGCTAGTCTGTTTAAACATGTCTGACATAAAGGAAACTCCTTGTTCATTATGTTTAGAAGCCATGGTGGAACCCCCTCTTAGAATGTGTACCAAATGTACTGATTTCACTTTAAGTAATAAAGATCATATTCTGTCTTTAAAAAATTTATCACCAGAGGAATCTGACGAGGGGGAAGTTATGCCGACTAACTCGCCCCACGTGTCAGATCCTTTGACTCCCGCTCAAGGGACTCACGCTCTAATGGTGCCAAGTACATCTAGTACACCCATAGCGTTTACTTTAAAAGACATGGCGGCGGTCATGGATAATACACTGTCAGCGGTATTATCCAGACTACCTGGGTTTAGAGGAAAGCGAGACAGCTCTGGAGTTAGAAGAAATACAGAGCATACTGACGCTTTAAGGGGCAAACCCTATTCGGGCCTCGTTTGAAGGAGATCATTTCTGATATCACTGGAGGAAAAGGTCATGCCCTTCCTCAGGATAGGTCCAAATCAAGGGCCAAACAGACTAATTTTCGTGCCTTTCGAAACTTCAAGGCGAGTGCGGCATCAACTTCCTCTAATGCAAAACAAGAGGGAACTTTTGCCCAGTCCAAGTCGGTCTGGAGACCTAATCAGACCTGGAACAAAGGTAAGCAGGCCAAAAAGCCTGCTGCTGCCTCTAAGACAGCATGAAGGATCAGCCCCCTATCCGGTAACGGATCTAGTAGGGGGCAGACTTTCGCTCTTCGCCCAGGCTTGTGCAAGAGATGTCCAGGATCCCTGGGCATTGGAAATTGTATCCCAGGGATATCTTCTGGACTTCAGAGCTTCTCCTCCAAAAGGGAGATTTCACCTTTCACAATTATCTGTAAACCAGATAGAGAGAGGCATTCTTACACTGTGTTCAAGACCTCCTAGTTATGGGAGTGATCCATCCAGTTCCAAAGGAGGAACAGGGACAGGGTTTTTACTCAAATCTGTTTGTGGTTCCCAAAAAAGAGGGAACCTTCAGACCTATTTTAGATCTCAAGATCTTAAACAAATTCCTCAGAGTCCCATCATTCAAGATGGAGACTATTCGTACCATCCTACCTATGATCCAGGAGGGTCAATACATGACTACAGTGGATGTAAAGGATGCTTATCTTCACATTCCGATACACAAAGATCATCATCGGTTTCTCAGGTTTGCCTTCCTGAACAGGCATTACCAGTTTGTAGCTCTTCCCTTTGGGTTAGCTACAGCCCCAAGAATCTTTACGAAGGTTCTGGGGTCACTTCTGGCAGTCCTAAGACCACGGGGCATAGCAGTGGCCCCTTATTTAGACGACATCCTGATACAGGCGTCAAATTTCCAAATTGCCAAGTCTCACACTGACATAGTTCTGGCATTTCTGAGGTCGCATGGGTGGAAGGTGAACGAAGAAAAGAGTTCTCTATCCCCTCTCACAAGAGTCTCCTTTCTGGGAACTCTAATAGATTCTGTAGAAATGAGGATTTACCTGACATAGTCCAGGTTATCAAAACTTCTAAATTCCTGCCGTGTTCTTTATTCCACTTCTCGCCCTTCGGTGGCTCAGTGTATGGAAGTAATCGGCTTAATGGTAGCGGCAATGGACATAGTGCCGTTTGCACGCCTACATCTCAGACCGCTGCAACTCTGCATGCTCAGTCAGTGGAATGGGGATTACACAGATTTGTCCCCTCTACTAAATCTGGATCAAGAGACCAGGGATTCTCTTCTCTGGTGGCTATCTCGGGTCCATCTGTCCAAAGGTATGACCTTTCGCAGGCCAGATTGGACAATTTGTAATGACAGATGCCAGCCTTCTTGGATGGGGGGCAGTCTGGAACTCCCTGAAGGCTCGGGGATCGTGGACTCAGGAGGAGACACTCCTCCCAATAAACATTCTGGAACTAAGAGCGATATTCAATGCTCTTCAGGCTTGGCCTCAGCTAGCGACAATGAGGTTCATCAGATTTCAGTCGGACAACATCACAACTGTGGCTTACATCAATCATCAAGGGGGAACAAGGAGTTCCCTAGCGATGTTAGAAGTCTCAAAGATAATTCGCTGGGCAGAGATTCACTCTTGCCACCTATTAGCTATCCATATCCCAGGTGTAGAGAACTGGGAGGCGGATTTTCTAAGTCGTCAGACTTTTCATCCGGGGGAGTGGGAACTCCATCCGTAGGTGTTTGCACAATTGATTCGTTTTTGGGGCAAACCAGAGCTGGATCTCATGGCGTCTCGCCAGAACGCCAAACTTCCTTGTTACGGATCCAGGTCCAGGGATCCCAAAGCGACGCTGATAGATGCTCTAGCAGCACCTTGGTCTTTCAACCTGGCTTATGTGTTTCCACCGTTTCCTCTGCTCCCTCATCTGATTGCCAAAATCAAGCAGGAGAGAGCATCGGTGATCTTGATAGCGCCTGCGTGGCCACGCAGGACTTGGTATGCAGATCTGGTGGACATGTCATCCTTTCCCCCATGGACTCTGCCGCTGAGACAGGACCTTCTACTCCAGGGTCCTTTCAACCATCCAAATCTAATTTCTCTGAGACTGACTGCCTGGAGATTGAACGCTTGATTTTATCAAAGCGTGGCTTCTCCGAGTCAGTCATTGACACCTTAATTCAGGCACGAAAGCCTGTCACCAGGAAAATCTGCCATAAGATATGGCGTAAATATCTTTATTGGTGCGAATCCAAGGGTTACTCATGGAGTAAAGTCAGGATTCCCAGGATATTATCCTTTCTCCAAGAAGGATTGGAAAAAGGATTGTCAGCCAGTTCCTTAAAGGTACAGATTTCTGCTCTGTCTATTCTTTTGCACAAGCGTCTGGCGGATGTTCCAGACGTTCAGGCTTTTTGTCAGGCTTTAGTTAGAATCAAGCCTGTGTTTAAACCCGTTGCTCCGCCATGGAGTTTAAATCTGGTTCTTAAAGTTCTTCAAGGGGTTCCGTTTGAGCCTCTTCATTCCATAGATATCAAACTTTTATCTTGGAAAGTTCTTTTTTTGGTAGCTATTTCCTCGGCTCGTAGAGTTTCCGAGTTATCTGCCTTACAATGTGATTCTCCTTATCTGATCTTCCATGCAGATAAGGTAGTTCTGCGTACCAAACCTGGGTTTTTACCTAAGGTGGTATCTAATAAGAATATCAATCAGGAGATTGTTGTTCCATCATTGTGTCCTAATCCTTCTTCAAAGAAGGAACGTCTATTACACAATCTTGACGTGGTTCGTGCTTTTAAAGTATTATTTACAAGCTACTAAAGATTTTCGTCAAACATCTGCTTTGTTTGTTGTTTACTCTGGACAGAGGAGAGGCCAAAAGGCTTCGGCAACCTCTCTTTCGTTTTGGCTAAGAAGCATAATCCGCTTAGCTTATGAGACTGCTGGCCAGCAGCCTCCTGAAAGGATTACAGCTCATTCTACTAGAGCTGTGGCTTCCACATGGGCCTTTAAAAATGAGGCTTCTGTTGAACAGATTTGCAAGGCGGCGACTTGGTCTTCGCTTCATACCTTTTCAAAATTCTATAAATTTGATACTTTTGCTTCTTCGGAGGCTATTTTTGGGAGAAAGGTTTTACAGGCAGTCGTACCTTCCGTATAAGTACCTGCCTTGTCCCTCCCTTCATCCGTGTACTTTAGCTTTGGTATTGGTATCCCACAAGTAATGGATGATCCGTGGACTGGATACACCTTACAAGAGAAAACATAATTTATGCTTACCTGATAAATTTATTTCTCTTGTGGTGTATCCAGTCCACGGCCCGCCCTGTCATTTTAAGGCAGGTATTTTTTAGCTTTAAACTACAGTCACCACTGCACCCTATGGTTTCTCCTTTCTCTGCTTGTCTTCGGTCAAATGACTGGATATGGCAGTTAGGGGAGGAGCTATATAGACAGCTCTGCTGTGGGTGATCCTCTTGCAACTTCCTGTTGGGAAGGAGAATATCCCACAAGTAATGGATGATCCGTGGACTGGATACACCACAAGAGAAATAAATTTATCAGGTAAGCATAAATTATGTTTTTGTATACTTTCCTGATATTGGTCCAATTATACAATCATTGAACTATGGAATAGTACAAAATTAGACTTTAGTTAACTAGTATTGATATATTTTTATTTTATTTTTTGTTTCGAAAAGTTTTTATTGGAAAATTCAGAATTACAACAATGAAGAAATAATCATAAACATACAGGATCAGCATTCTACAAGCAGAACAAGTATTTTCATTTGACTGATGTGATAAACAAAATGATATCAATGCTCTGTCAGGCTCAGTCAAGTAGTTGAAATCATTGGTGACTAACTAATAACTTGTTATAACTTCAAATCCAAAAATATGAGAAAAATAGTCTTTTGTTGAGTCAGTAGTGATAAGGCACTGCTTTTTAAAGAACTGCCAATCCCCATTAGATCCAGGTTCTCAGAACTAATTGGAAAGGAAAGAGGTAGATAAGAAGAAAACAGAGGGGGGGGGGGGTTGGGGTGTTCGGGGAGGGGGGGGATATGCTGAATGAGAGCTACAATTGGTATTATCGGTGAAAAAGGGAGCACCTACCCATCCAAACTAGTACAGTAATGGCGACAGCTGTCCGCATCCACCATCAGACACCAAGACCACTCCACAACTCCATCATCCCTTGGTGTTTTTCTAACTGGTCTGTCTTTAAGTAATGAAAGCGTTCTAGTCTCAACAGGTCATCTGTTTGGGAGTGCCATTCTAGTAGTGTGGGGGGAGTGCTGGATTTCCAGTGTATGGGTATTAGTTTTTTAGCACTGTTAATCATGATAAATAGGAGTGATTGTTTAATGTCATTCTACAGTTTGGGTATTTCTAGAAATAGAAGGGCACTGAAGTTAGACACTAGTGGGGAATCAATGACTGTGGACATTGAAGAAAACACTTCCCTCCAATAGTCCGCGAGAGTGGGGCATGTCCACCAGATGTGATACATGGTTCCCCTTTGTCCGCATCCCCTCCAGCACCTAACACTGACATGCAAAGCAGACATGTGGAGCCTGGAGGGGATCAAGTACCAGCGGCTTAAGAGCTTAAAGTGCACCTCTTGCATGTTAGCTGACAAAGAGGCTTTCAGTGCCCGCTGGAAGGATCTATGCCACATTTTCGGTTTGAAGTCCGTACTGATCTCGGCACTCCAAGCTTGTGTGTATGTTGTTGGTGTCTGTTCGTCCGGAAGTAGGAGTTTATATAAGATAGACTGTATGTCTTGGTGGCATAAGTTGTGTGCACAACCCATCAAATGGGGCGAGTTTCCTATGGAATTTATGTTTGTGAGTAATAATAAAATGTACAATTTGTGTTCTTGACAGCCAGCTGGGGAATAACGCTTTGTCCCATAGTTGTAGTTTCTCTAGGGTCATTATGTTCCCTGTTAGACTGCCAAATGCAGTGTTCCGTCTCTAAGTCTGTATGTTCCCTGTTAGACTGCCAAATGCAGTGTTCCGTCTCTAAGTCTGTATGTTGGTCTTGTTAGAGTTTGTGTGTTACCTATAGGTAAATCCGGATTTTCTCTGATAGGGAGTAGCGGTGAGTATATGGATGAGATATGCGGATTTGTGGCGATTATTCTGTCACACTCCTTGAAGGTCTCCAATATAGATGGATAATGAAATATAGTGTCTGGGCGTTTTCTAGGTTCCGTCCATGCCAAAGTCACTACATTGCCCTTGTTCAGTATGATATTATCTAATTGGACCCAAGCCTTGTGTTCTGAATTGTGACTCCAGTCTATTATGTGTTGTAAGGCTATGGCCTTCCTGTAAAGGGCCATATCCGGGACTCCCGGTCCTCCTCTCCCCCTGGGCAGGCACATAGTTTGTCTTCTCACCCTGTTTCTCCCGCCTCTTCCTATAAAAGTGTCTATAATAGATTGTAGCTGTGGTATAAACCTTATAGGCATAGGGATTGGCAAGGTTTGAAATAGGTATAATAGACGGGGCAGAATGTTCATTTTGATGAGTCCTACCCTGCTCAGCCATGACAATGATTTATTATTCCCGGAGCACAAATCCCTCACAATCTCATTTTTCAGGTGAATATAGTTATTTGAGAATAGAGTCTCGGGGTCTTTAGTGAGATATATACCTAAATATTTGAGTTTAGAATTGGCTACTGTAAGGTGGTATTCTGAGACTAATTAGTCTATTAGGTGTGGGGGTGAAGAAATATTAAGAAGTTCAGATTTGGATAAATTCAAGTGAAAGTTTGATACTCGGCCATACTTTTGTAGTTCTCCCAGTAGTTCTGGGACTGTGACATCTACATTGGTTAGGGTAAAAAGTATGTCATTGGCATACATTATTAGTTTATTATCCATTTTACCTATTTTTATTCCTGTGATCTGATCATTGAAGCGTACTCTTTGGGCTAGGGCTTCAAATGATAGGACAAACAGTAATGGCCACAACGGACAGCCCTGCCGGCTTCCGTTGGTTATATTGAATGAGTCAGACGGCACACCGTTGGCTCTTACTCTAGCATTTGGGTTAGAGTATAGCGAGAAGACCATATGCAGAAATGGTTCCCCGAAGTTTATCTTAGTCAATACCTGCCTAAGATAAAGCCAGTCCACCCTATCAAAGGCCTTCTCGGCATCTGTTGATAAGAGTGAGAGAGGAAGAGAATTGGCCTTTGCATAATTTATAATATGTTGTATTCTAATAGTATTATCTTTGGCCTCTCGCCCGTGGACAAAGCCCACCTGGTCTGTAGAAATTAGTTTAGGGAGGATTTTATTCAATCGATTGGCCTAGATTTTCGCTAGGATTTTTACGTCTGTGTTTAAGAGGGAAATTGGGCGGAAATTGCCCAGACTGTTTGGGGGTTTACCTGGCTTGGGCAGTACAGAAATGTGTGCTTCAAGCATCTGCCATAGTAACGTTTTAGTAATGGTCAAATCATTAAAGAGAGTGAGAAGGTGAGGGGCCAGGAGGGTTTTATAGGTTTTATAGTACTTAGGGGTGAAGCTGTCAGGGCCGGGGAACTTCCCCGATGGCAGATCTTTTATGGCTTGCGTAACTTCTTTTTCTGTAATGGGTAAGTCAAGTGTGGATGATTCTTCCTGTGAAAGGGTACTGAGGGGCTGGTCTCTCAAATAGTCTTCTATTAAAGATTGTTTAGTATCTGTCTATGAGTCGGCAAGTATGTTTGTGGGCGAGTCTAAATTATAAAGAGACTGGTAGTATTGTCGGAATAGGTTCGCAATACCTTTGCTATCTTTAATCTCTTTTGAATCGGCTGTCCTAAGAGAATGGATAAATGATTTATATTTTTTCTGTTGCACAGATCTGGCCAAGAGTTTGCCCGGTTTATTACCCTCGTCATAGTATAGTTGACGTAGATATAGGGCCTGTCTTTGTGAGTCTGCTGTTATGAGGTCCCTGAGCTCCTTTCTTGTTTGAGTTAATGATGCCCAGAGGGAGGATTCTGCGGATCAGCTTTGTGTTTTTGTTCTAGAAGATGTATACTGGAGTGTAGTTTGTTGTACTGTGCTCTTTTGTCAATTAGTCTTTTTGCTCTAATTTTTATTAACTCCCCTCTAACGACGCACTTGTATGTTTCCCAATTATTAGTGCTAGAAGTTTCAGTGTGTGTGTTGAAAGTAAAAAATTCTGTGAGTGTTTTACCTATTTTTTTTATAATGAGCGGGTCCATCAGTAAATGGTCGTCTAGTCTCCAAATAAATTCGGTCAAAGGTGTTTCAGGCCAGATCACTGTACAGGTGACCGGGGCTTGATCTGTCCATGTTATTGAGCCAACTTCACATCTACTCACTGATGAAATTCCAATTGAGTATGTGAATAGGTAATCAATACGTGAATATTTTTTATGAACACTGGAATAATATGTGAAATCTCTTGTCGTAGGATGTAGAGTGCGCCATCTGTCGTGCAGATTAAAGGGACACTGTACCCAAAAATTTTCTTTTGTAATTCATAAAGAGCATGTAATTTTAAGCAACTTTCTAATTTACTCATATTATCAATTTTTCTTTGTTCTCTTGCTATCATTATTTGAAAAAGAAGGCATCTAAGCTTTTTTTGGTTTCAGTACTCTGGACAGCACTTTTTTATTGGTGGATGAATTTATCCACCAATCAGCGAGGACAACCCAGGTTGTTCACAAAAAATGGGCTGGCATCTAAACTTACATTCTTGCATTTCAAATAAAGATACCAAGAGAAAGAAAATTTGATAATAGGAGTAAATTAGAAAGTTATTTAAAATTTCATGCTCAATCTGAATCACGAAAGAACATTTTTGGGTACAGTGTCCCTTTAAGGTCATTAATGGAGGTTTTAGCTGACTTTGGAATATTTTTAGGGACGCTAGTCACCAGGTTAGAGGTGTCTAAGAGTGGATTAAGAGAAAAGTTAAAATCACCGCCTAACAACACCATTCCCCTACGGTGGTCCAGTAAAAGGCGTGAATTGTTTTTAATAAAACGGTGTTGCTCTGTGTTGGGGGCGTAAATGTTAAGAAGGGTGATGGGTCTCCCAAACAGGAGGCCTACAATTAAAATGTAGCGGCCCTCTGGGTCATTAATTACTGTTGATGGCTGTAAGGAGATGGACCTGTGGAGCAGTATCCCCACACCGTTCCTTTTCTTGGTGTTAGAGGCAAAATACATTGAGGGGTACTTTGGATTGGTCCACCCAGGTTCCCTCCCCCTCTGAAAGTGTGTTTCTTGTAAGAAAAGAATGGAGTGACTGTTTATTAAGTTCCCTTGTGACAATCGACCTTTTGCTAGGGCTATTTAGTCCTTTAACATTTATTGTAGTTAATGTTATGGTATGGTCAGAATTCGCTGCCATCCTAGAGCCCAACATGGCTAAAAACCAAATCCGTGGTATATGTAGCTCTCGGTTCCCCTGGGAAAAGAGGGGGGGGGGGTTGTTATTAAGGGTAAAGGAGATACCAAAAAGTGGTATTCAGGTGGAGAATGTATAGGTAATGGTGAGGGGGTGTATCAGGTTAAGGTCTAGTAATATTTACAAGAATGAGAGGGGGAAAGATAAAAAACACCTAGGTGAAAGTAAATAGAAATATCCGATGGTATATCGCAGAGTAGTAATAAAAGGAGAGGGACAGAAAATATCAATGGGGATGTGTCCCTGTGATGCATGTGTGTTATGTACTATTATTTAGTAGATCAAGAGACGAGGATAAGCCTTATCTCAAAATGGAGCAAACCGGAAACTCGTTTACAACTATATTTATCCCCTGTAACAGGGAATACCCATAGACTCAGCAATGTATAGAAATGTCAGCAATGGGAAAACAGTTGCTGGGCTATGAAGTGAGAAGGCATAACATAACATTTTTAACTAAACAGATGTTAACATCTTAAACAATAACAACAATGAGCAATAGTATATTGCGCAATAGTTTCAGTAATTTGTCCATTACGGGGTACTAGAAAGTTCACTGGATTTGGCCTGTTGGGCTTAGAGATATATAACATGCTCTATGTGGTGCATAGTCATCTGACTGATACCTTTACATCAAATCCGATATTACATATATTCTGTGTCTAATAATACTCTGATATCAAAGCCGGGCAGGATCAAAGCTGTGGCCAGAGATGTTTTCACAACTTTTACCTGAGTGCTGGTTGACAGGAAACAAAACCATGGATATTTCTTAAGTTTAACCAAATTATTAAGAGGGATAGAAATATATTTTGGGCTCTAGCTTTATAGAACTCCAACAGGCCCATTTATCAAGCTCCGTATGGGGCCGTGGGGCCGTGTTTCTGGCGAGTCTTCAGACTCGCCAGAAACACAACTTATGAAGCAGCGGTCTAAAGACCGCTGCTCCATAACCCTGTCCGCCTGCTCTGAACAGGCGGACAGGAATCGCCAGACATCAACCCGATCGAATACGATCGGGTTGATTGACAGCTCCCTGCTGGCGGCCGATTGGCCGCGAGTCAGCAGGGGGCGGCGTTGCACCAGCAGCTCTTGTGAGCTGCTGGTGCAATGTTAAATGCGGAGAGCGTATTGCTCTCCGCATTTAGCGAGGTCTTGCGGACCTGATCCGCAGTGTCGGATCAGGTCCGCAAGCCCTTTGATAAATGGGCCTGCAAGTCTTACTTTGTGTCCAACAGAGGTGTTCCCGGTCTAGTAGAAAGTGTGTCCTCATTTCCCTGAGACTGTGTCCTATTAGGACCTATTCATTTTATATCACCCAGAAGTGGCGACTTCTCTTTTTTTTTTTTTTGTGTTCCAGTTCCTAGTAATCCCCGCTGCCTAGTCATCTGCCAGAGTCTTGTAATCAGGCATCTGTTCCGCCAGAGAGGTGGAAAAAAAAATCTTAGTTGGGCCTCTCAGATCCCCCTGTTGAAGGGTCCAGCTGAGAGGCAGTAGTTAGGGACAATAGTGGTTGTGGTGTTTTAATTGAAAGTTCCCGGCAGAATTGTGGGAGATCATCTTCTGTGCGTTAAATCACATTCTTGTTGTCTTTAGAGGCGATAATTGCCAGTGGTATGGGAGCTTGTGGGCCTGTAGAGCAGCAGTTGTGTGACAGGGATCTGCGTTTTTGGAACGTTACCGGGCTCAGGTCACTGTAGGTTTGTACTGGGATGCCCGCGTGGTGAAGCGGCTGCTTTGCACGGGAGTTCAGCAGTATTTCCTCCTTGTCTCGGAAATTAAGTAGTCTGAGGATAATATCACGTGGAGGGGCTTTAGGTGGTGGCCTAGGCCGCAGTGCCCTGTGTGCTTTCTCAATAGGAATGTCAGGAGAGCTAGGAGTCCCTTTAATAGTCCTAAATAGACTTTGGAGATATTCCTCTATTGCAGTAGGTGTTATTGACTCTGGTACTCCCCTCACTCTCAAGTTATTTTGGCGACTGCGATTGTCTAAGTCCTCAATCTTATCATTCAATGACTGTATTAGGCCATCTTGAGAGGACACCCTAGTGGTGAGCTGCGTCACAGAGTTGGAAGTCGCTGTCTGGTCACCTTCAATCACTGTGATTCCATCGTTTATTGTAGATATGTCTTTATGCAGTTCTTTGTATAGGGTACGTACTTCATGCATTACTACCTTAATGTCCTCTTTGGATGACAATTGGCTGAGATCTTCTTTCGTGACATAGTTAGTAGGCAATGTGTCTGCTACATTCACTTCAGCCATTGTTAACTGTCGGTCAATTGTGTCTTGGCTCAGAGGTGCAGCTCTCTGTGGGTCTTTCGGTTTAAGGTAATGGCCCAACGTTCTGTTGCTACTGCCTTTCTCCCCTCTGCTCTGCTTTTTATTGGGCATCCCAGTGTGTGTTATAAGGAAAGAGTTTCACTTTCAATGCCGGATATTTCAAGCAGGCTATTTAAAAGTTAGTTTTATCTGTAGTTCTTTGTGCTGTGCTGTAGTAAAAAGAAGCCCCCTGATATTGTATGACAGATTGTCTAGATTCTTTGGGCCTTTGGACAACATCTCCTGTGCTCACGTATTAGTGCTGAGATTTAAAGATGGGAGTAGTTTTTTGTGTTTCAGGGTATGTTTCTAAAGGCTGATCCAATCTGCCCTGTGCTATATATAAGGTGCTCCCTTCGTCACCGCACCTGTAGGCTTATCAGTTAGGAGTCCCGTCCCCTGTCAGATCACCCACATGGCCAATGGCCGCTGCTGCTTTAAGTACTCTCCTTCCACCGCCTCCCGTGTTCCTGCAGCTTGCAGCAGACCACTCACCCCCACTGTGCAGACCTGTATTGTTAGTAGGTCTGTGCCAACTTCCTCACTGCTCTGCTGCACGCCGCATGGAACGATATGGGCCGCAGCACAGGCCTCTGCCTGGTCGGAGCTCCTCTGATCTTATTATTGGCCCTTGCGATCGTTACTCTGTGATTGCGGGTTGTGTCCTGAGGGATTCTTTCACTGCTACAGTCCCTTTGGCTGGCTATTCCGTTTATCTCTGCCTGATCCGGGATGTGTAGTTCAGGCTGCAATATGTCTGCGCTCTTCTTGTCCCTATGTTGCGCTTCCACACCTCCTTTTTTTTTTCAGTCAAGTTGTAAACTTGTTTGTCCCTTAATTGTGGGTGCTTATGGATTTATTAAAGAAACCCCTGTTTGCTCGATATAAACACTATTTACACCACGGGGCTCAGGAGCTCTAACAAAAAGCTGCCATGGGCCTGCGTGGCTAGGCTCCACCCCCCCCCCCCCCAGTATTGATATATTTTAAGCAAATATTGAAAATAAAATTAGTAACTGAGTGCCACGGATACCAGGCTGCAAGGGTTAAACCCCTACCCCCTATAACCTTCCCCCTGTTGTTAGCTAGTCTAGGTGTGAAGTGTTTTTCTGTTATTGTATGAGTCATCCATTGTCCTTTTGTAAGTCAGGATGTGATTAGAATCTGTTTAACTAACCATTGTCTGATGTTTGTCTCATTGTATAATATTTGTTTCTATTTGTGTAGTAACTACCCCATTTGTTGGAAATGTATAAAAGCTGTGTTTTCTGTGCAGTAAACCCCTACCCCCTATAACCTCACCCCTGTTGTTATCTAGTCTAGGTGTGCAGTGTCTTTCTGTTATTGTATGAGTCATCCATTGTCCTTTTGTAAGTCAGGATGTGATTAGAATCTGTTTAACTAACCATTATCTGATGTTTGTCTCATTGTATAATATTTGTTTCTATTTGTGTAGTAACTACCCCCATCTGATGGAAATGTATAAAAGCCGTAGCCGGGGTATCCCTCACATTTTTTGGCAGCGGTGGGATGCTTCCGTCCACCTGGAATGTCCAAACCACCAACTGAAGATCTTGCCAGATGGAGCAGTACCATGGGCTCCAGAAGGAAGAATTGAGAACGTTGCTGCAGACTAGAGGGAAAGTCGCCGACAACAAGACAAAGGCAGTGCTCATAGCCGAACTGATGGAGTATGATCGGGCTAGCGAACAGGCTGGTGAGTCAGACAGCGACCAAAGCGGAGGACAGCCCAGTACAGCCTCCACTCAAGGGAAGAAGAAGTAGTTTCGGTCCAACCTGCTGAAAATAGGGCATGACATTCCCTTAGCTGGCCACTTAGGAAAACAAAGGACCCACCACCGCTTGACTCAAACCACCTTCTGGCCAGGCATTACAGCCGATATTAAGGAATACTGTAAATCCTGTGAGATTTGCCAGAAGGTAGGAAAGACGGGAGATCATACGAAAGCCCCCTCCATCCCCTGCCCATTATTGATGAACCCTTTAGCCGAGTAGCAGTAGACACCGTGGGGCCATTAGCTCGGCCCAGCCCCTCAGGGAAGAAATACATCATTACAGTGGTAGACTATGCCACCCGATACCCAGAGGCAATCCCCTTGGCCAATATCCAGGTGGAGACCATAGCAGATGCGATGCTCCGGATATTCACCAGGGTAGGCTTCCCTCGGGAAGTGGTTTCTGATCAGGGAACACCGTTCACTGCGGAAAACACTCAACAACTCTGGAAGTTGTGCAGGATTAAACCCCTGTGCAGCGCCCCTTACTATCCCCAGACAAATGGGCTGTGTGAGAGGTTTAACGGGCCCCTTAAGCAACTGCTTCGGACATTCTCGGCCACTCACAGTGACTGGGAAAAATTCCTGCCGCATCTCCTCTTTGCATAGCGAAAGGTGCCTCAGGAATTCACAGGTTTTTTCCCCCTTTGAACTACTGTATGGTCGAAAGGTTAAGGGCCCGCTAGATTTGGTACGAGCCCACTGGGAGGGAGCCACAGGGGGAGAAGAACACTCTGTCGTGGGGTACGTACTCCAGCTCAGGGACCGGCTGCAGGACCTGGCAGCCCAGGTCCGTGGGAACCTACAGGCCTCTCAGCACAAACAGAAGCGATGGTACGATTGCAATGCCTGTACCCGAACCCTGATAGTGGGACAGAAGGTCCTCGCCCTGAAGCCTGTCAAAACAGACAAGCTACAGGCCTCTTGGCAAGGAACCTACCGGGTTGTGGAACAACTGAACAACACCACATACCTGGTAGCGAAGTGTTCAGATGAAAGGATCCGTCGGACCTTTCATGTGAACATGTTGAAGGCATACATAGAAAGACCCAGAGATGTGGCCACTATCTGTGCGCCGGCAGTGAAGGACTCTGAAAGTCTTCCAATGCCGGAGCTGCTCGGACCTACTGACACCCCCCCAGGGGGTGGATGACATATCCCTAGATGACAGATTAGAGCCCGGACAGAAAAGGCAGGTCCAGCGACTCCTAGAACAGAGAAGTGACATATTCTCTACTGTCCCTGGGTTTATCACCACCGCCATCCACCGGGTGGAGACCCCAGGACAGACCCCCCTGCGACAGGCTGCCTACAGGGTCCCAGAGGCCATTAGGGAAAGTATGCACTGGGAGCTCCGGGGAATGTTGGACCTCGGTGTCATTGAACCATCCAAAAGTCCCTGGGCCTCCCCGGTAGTGTTAGTACCCAAGAAGGACAGAACTACCCGGTTCTGCGTTGACTACCATAGACTCAACGACAGAACCACCACTGACGCCAATCCCATGCCCTGAGTAGATGACCTGTTAGACTGAATCACCCGGGGCCACTTTCTGACCACCCTCGACCTATGCAAGGGTTGTTGGCCAATTCCCCTCGACCCTGAGTCCATCCTCAAGTCTGCCTTCATCACTCCCTTGGGCTTATACCAGTTTAAGGTCATGCCGTTTGGAATGAAGAACACCCCAGCCACTTTCCGAAGAATGATAGACCGCCTGTTAGATGGCCTCCAGGACTATGCCTGTGCATACCTGGATGACATCGCTATCTATAGTGAGACCCGGGAGGACCATCTGGTCCACCTAGGCGTCGTCTTAGATCGTCTTTAAGCCGCCGGACTAACCTTGATGCCAGATAAGTGTACCATTGGGCGATTGGAGGTTCAATACTTGGGCCACAGATTCAGCTGCGGTAAGCAGCGACCCAAACCGGCCAAAGTCGAGGCAGTGGCTAACTGGCCCACCCCCAGGACCAAAACCCAAGTCCTTGCCTTTCTGGGTACTGCAGGCTACTACCGGAGGTTTGTCCCCAATTACAGCACCCTCGCCAAACCCCTGACTGACCTGACCCGTAAATGACTTCCCCGATAGGTCCTGTGGTCCCCGAGTGTGAACAAGCCTTCCAGAGTCTTAAGTCTGCCTTAATCTCTGCTCCAGTACTGGCCACTCCTAACCCAGCCAAATGCTTTTCTGTCCACACAGATGCCTCCATGTTTGGGTTGGGGGCAATACTAAGTCAGGCAGATGAGGAAGGAAAGGACCACCCCGTTGCCTACCTCAGTCAAAAACTGCTACCCCGGGAAGTGTCTGGCGCTGGTATGGGCTTTGAAGAAGTTGCAGCCCTACCTATATGGAAGACCCTTCACCATCCTCATTGACCATAATCCCCTTGTATGGCTCAACCGAGTTTCCGGGGACAATGGGAGACTGTTGAAGTGGAGCCTAGCCCTGCTGCCATTTAACTTTGACATTCAGTACCGACCAGGAAAAAGCAATGGGAATGCTGATGGACTTTCCCGGCGGACTGAAGTGGCATAAATTCCTCAGACATCCCCAGGCTGACCCGTATGTGGATCTAGCTGGGCCTGTTGAACTGGAGGGGGGAGATCTCACAGATACCAGGCTGCAAGGGTTAAACCTCTACCCCCTATAACCTTCCCCCTGTTGTTAGCTAGTCTAGGTGTGAAGTGTTTTTCTGTTATTGTATGAGTCATCCATTGTCCTTTTGTAAGTCGGGATGTGATTAGAATCTGTTTAACTAACCATTGTCTGATGTTTGTCTCATTGTATAATATTTGTTTCTATTTGTGTAGTAACTACCCCATTTGTTGGAAATGTATAAAAGCTGTGTTTTCTGTGCAATAAAGCAGTTCTTATTTCGCCTGAATGCTAGTCTGTCTAGTCATTTAGGTGGGCTCCTGCTAGATATGTGCATGATCGAAAAATTCGGTTCGGATTAATTCAGATTTTTTCGAATTTTGGTTCGGAACGATTTGAATTCGGCAAAATTTTAATGAATTAGTTTCGGATTTATTTGGATTCCAATAAATTTGGCTGATTTCGGTTCGATTCGGTTCGGTTCCGAAATTCGGAATTTTGGTATGTGTTAGGTGGGATATGCTGTGTATTAGACTAGTATTATGTACTGTATATTAGGTGTAACCCATAGCAGAGTGATATAACCTAAAACCTAATATACTGTACAATACTAGTGTAATACACAGCCATCCGAATCTACCGAATAAAGTCAGTAGTTAAGAGCTTTATGGGCTAACACCGGAATATAAAGCTCTTAACTACAGTGCTACAAAGTACACTAACACCCATAAACTACCTATGAACCACTAAACTGAGGCCCCCCCACATCGCAAACACTATCATAAAATTATTTAACCCCTAATCTGCCGACCGGACACCACCGCCACCTACATTATAGCTATGAACCCCTAATCTGCTGTCCCTAACATCGCCGACACCTACATTATAGTTATTAACCCCTAATCTGCCGACCGGACATCGCCGCCACTATAATAAATGTATTAACCCCTAAACCGCCGCACTCCCGCCTCGCAAACACTATAATAAATTTGATTAACCCCTAATCTGCCCCCCCACGTCGCCGCAACCTAACTACAAGTATTAACCCCTAATCTGCCGACTGGACCTCACCGCCACTATGATAAATGTATTAACCCCTAAACCGTCGCACTCCCGCCTTGCAAACACCATAATAAATTTTATTAACCCCTAATCTGCCCCCCCCCCCCCAACGTCGCCGCAACCTAACTACAAGTGTTAACCCCTAATCTGCCGACCGGACATTGCAGCCACGATAATAAATGTATTAACCCCTAAACCGCCGCACTCCCGCCTCGCAAACACAATAATACATTTTATTAACCCTTAATCTGCCCTCCCTAACATCGCCACCACCTACCTACAATTATTAACCCCTAATCTCCCGCCCCAATGTCGCCGCTACTATAATAGTTATTAACCCCTAAACCTAAGTCTAACCCTAACACCCCCTAAAATAAATATAATTTAAATAAAACGAAATATTACTATAATGAAATAAATTAATCCTATTTAAAACTAAATACTTACCTGTAAAATAAACCCTAATATAGCTACAATATAACTAATTGTTATATTGTTGAAGTTCAATCCAATTGGCTGATCCAATCAGCAAATAAGATTGACCTCGCATTCTATTGGCTGATCGGAACAGCCAATAGAATGCAAGGTCAATCTGATTGGCTGATTGGATCAGCCAATCGGATTGAACTTCAATCTTGTAATTTAGGTTAGGATTTATTTTACAGGTAAATTTGTATTTATTTTAGCTAGGTAGTTATTAAATAGTTAATAACTATTTAATAACTATTGTACCTAGTTAAAATAAATACAAAGTTGCCTGTAAAATAAATATAAATCCTAAAATAGCTACAATGTAACTATTAGTTATAATGTAGCTATATTAGGGTTTATTTTACAGGTAAGTATTTAGTTTTAAATAGGATTAATTTATTTAATTATAGTAAATTTATTTCGTTTTATTTAAATTATATTTAAGTTAGGGGGGTGTTAGGGTTAGGGTTAGACTTAGGTTTAGGGGGTGGGAGATTAGGGGTTAATAATTGTAGGTAGGTGGCGGAGATGTTAGGGAGGACAGATTAGGGGTTAATACAATTTATTATAGTGTTTGCGAGGTGGGAGTGCGGCGGTTTAGGGGTTAATACATTTATTAATCGTGGCGGCGATGTCCGGTTGGCAGATTAGGGGTTAATACTTGTAGTTAGGTTGCGGCGACGTTGGGGGGCGCAGATTAGGGGTTGTTAAAATGTATTATAGTGTTTGCAAGGCGGGAGTGCGGCGGTTTAGGGGTTAATACATTTATTATAGTGGCGGCGATGTCCGGTCGGCAGATTAGGGGTTAATACTTGTAGTTAAGTTGCAGCAACGTTGGGGGGGCAGATTAGGGGTTAATAAATATAATATAGGTGTCGGCGATGTTAGGGACAGCAGATTAGGGGTTCATAGCTATAATGTAGGTGGCGGCGGTGTCCGGTCGGCAGATTAGGGGTTAATGCTTGTAGTTAGGTTGCGGCGACGTTGGGGAGGCAGATTAGGGGTTAATAAAATGTATTATAGTGTTTGCGAGGCGGGAGTGCGGCGGTTTAGGGGTTAATACATTTATTATAGTGGCGGCGAGGTCCGGTCGGCAGATTAGGGGTTAATACTTGTAGTTAGGTTGCGGCGACGTTGGGGGGACAGATTAGGGGTTAATAAATATTTTGTAGGTGTCGGAGATGTTGGGGGCAGCAGATTAGGGGTTCATAGGGATAATGTAGGTGGCGGCGGTGTCCGGAGCGGCAGATTAGGGGTTAATAGTATAATGCAGGTGTCAGCGATAGAGGGGGCGGCAGATTAGGGGTTAATAAATGTTAGATTAGGGGTGTTTAGACTCGGGGTCCATGTTAGGGTGTTAGGTGTAGACTTAGTGTTTCCCCATAGGAAACAATGGGGCTGCTTTTTTACAGGTGTTAGGTTTTTTTTTCCAGCCGAAACTGCCCCATTGTTTCCTATGGGGTGTTACGGTACCAACTGTGTACCAAGGGTTAACCCCAGATGAACAATGTCCTGCATAGACAATCAGCAATTCACAACCCAGCCAGTTTCAGGTTTAAAACAGAATGACAACTTTATTTGAAGGCAGCACACAGATTTATACAGGTTTTTGACCCCCCCTCAGATGGGGGTTGAAAGAATGTTGTACATTAGATAAAAGGGAGAAGCGCCCTTGACATGATACAATAGAATTATATTACTTAAATACTTTACTTAGGCAGATAACAACTTAAACACATTTGGCTTGTCTTATCACCTAGCCTCTGTTCTCTGAGGGTGATTAAACAATGGCCTGTTTATTACTTAAATGTAATTATAGCACACAATAGCTGAGGCCAGAAAACCTGTCTTTATAAATTAGATTCTTAAAGCTAAACACAGTTAACTCTTTCAGTCCTGACAGAAGGGTCTGTCACATAGCTCCCCCCTTGTGGAACACTCCGGCAGACCCGGCTTGACCCTTTTGCGGGTCAACCTGGGGATGACCGGACTAGGAGGTGGTAGGCATGTCAGTTTGCTGGGACAATCCATCTGTATTCCCGTTATGAGAGAGAATCCCTGTCTGTATAAATAAGGGTTCAACCTCTTCAGTGCCCCGACTAGGGCTAAACAGTCCTTCAAAATATCATCGGCTTCTTTACGTGGTTTTTGTACCTGCTCTTTATAGGTATCCACAATCCCTTCATACTGACATAGGGTGCCCTTGAGTTGCTGCACCTCCCTATGAGCCAGCGTCAGCTTCTCCTCCAGTGTCACTAAGTTTGTCCTTAATGTTTCATGTTCCACTCTCAAGCTGGTGTTTTCTGCAGTCTGTCGGTGCAGCTTGTCTAGCAGAGATTCCTGTTCTAAACGTGCTTTTTCCTCTGCACTCCTCTTCTCTCCCGCTAGCACTGTTACATGATTATTTAACGTGACCATTTTATCCTCTACGTGACTCTTCTCCTTCATCAGCGCATTGTAACGTGACTCCCACATATCAATAGCGGATAGAGATTTACTGAGCTCAGCGTCCTGGGGCTTAGCAGCAGGGGGGTCAGTCTCTGCTGCACCGATCTGAGCACGGGTAGTCACAGGGTTAACATCAGCGGGACCCATGGGAGCATAGGCAGAAACAAGGGGGACCAAGGTATTTCCAAGGAGAACATCAGCTGGTAAATCCTTCATGACCCCCACATTCACAGGTCTAGCGCCCCCTCCCCAATCCAAATGCACCCTGGCAACAGGCAGGTGGAACACAGTGCCCCCTGCTACCCTCACAGCCACAGTGTCTCCTGTGTGCTGTTTCTCAGACACCAAGTTCTTTCGAAGCAAGGTCATGGTAGCACCAGTATCCCGTAGACCACTGACCTCCTTCCCATTCACTTTAACCAGTTGCCGGTTATTCCGGTGGGCAGCTTGCACAAGGTCTGCCTCATGTAGGATGCCCCAGCATTCTTGCGCCTCTACGTAGCGGGCCGCAGGCTGAGGATTACGTGGGATTCCGCTAGCGGGTCTTCTCCAGGACTGTGCTTGGTTCGCTGCGTTTAGGGGACACTCTGGTCTTTTGTGCCCTAGGTGCTTACATCCAAAGCACCGAATAGGTTGTGAGTAGCCCCGCGAATTGAACCAGGCTCTCTGAGGGTAGTTCGTGGCCCGAGACCGTGTGGTATAGCGGTGTGCTGGGGGTTGGTAACTGGCAGGTGCTGGGGTGACTGGGGGTCTGTACTCCACTCTGGCAGGGGGCTTAGTGGTAGCAGTGTCCAGTTTGCGGGCATCCGTATACTCATCTGCCAAGCGAGCCGCTTCATGCAGGGTGGAGGGTTTACGGTCCCGAACCCACTCTCGAACTCCTGCGGGTAACTTGTCGAAGCAATGTTCCAACAGGAATAGCTGCAGCACCTCTTCCCCAGATACGGCTTGGCACCCCGCTATCCAGTGAGCTGCTGTGCGGTGCACCTTACATGCCCACTCAAGGTAGGAATCACCAGCCAATTTAACAGTGTCTCTGAACCGCCTCCGGTATGCCTCCGGTGTAACCGCATACTTGGAGAGCAGAGCCTCTTTTACAGTATTATAATCCCCGACTTCCTCATCTGGAATGGCCCGAAAAGCCTCACTGGCCCGGCCGGATAATTTTCCGGATAATATCGTGACCCAGTCCTCTGCGGGTACCTTGTGTAGTGCACATTGCCTCTCAAAATCTGCAAGGTACCCATCAATCTCTCCTTCTGTTTCCAGGAAGTTTTTAAAAGCTGCAAAATTTACTTTTCCCTTTTCCACTGGGGTTGCTGTGACTTGGGCTGCTGCAGCGCCGCTTTGGCGAAGTAGGTTGGCCTCCACAGCTGCTATGACCCGGTCGATAATTTCGGCAGATGGGTTGGGGCCATAATATGCCAGTCTTATTTTAACCGCCCGATCAAAGCTTGCTTCTTCAGGGGTTCTGTCTGATATGCTGGGCCCATTGGTTCCTTCTGTCCCTGGTACTCTTTCCATCTTAGTCAGTATTGTAATAATCCCCCTCTTCCTGAGGTTACTGGCTTGTGTAGTTGCTCTTCTGGGCGATAAGGATTCTCCCGTCGCTTGCCACCAATGTTACGGTACCAACTGTATACCAAGGGTTAATACCAGATGAACAATGTCCTGCATAGACAATCAGCAATTCACAACCCAGCCAGTTTCAGGTTTAAAACAGAATGACAACTTTATTTGAAGGCAGCACACAGATTTATACAGGTTTTTGACCCCCCCTCAGATGGGGGTTGAAAGAATGTTGTACATTAGATAAAAGGGAGAAGCGCCCTTGACATGATACAATAGAATTATATTACTTAAATACTTTACTTAGGCAGATAACAACTTAAACACATTTGGCTTGTCTTATCACCTAGCCTCTGTTCTCTGAGGGTGATTAAACAATGGCCTGTTTATTACTTAAATGTAATTATAGCACACAATAGCTGAGGCCAGAAAACCTGTCTTTATAAATTAGATTCTTAAAGCTAAACACAGTTAACTCTTTCAGTCCTGACAGAAGGGTCTGTCACATGGGGGAATGCCGAATTTACCGAGCTAATTTGGATTTATTCGGTAGATTCGGCAGCTAATTCGGATTCATTCGGTAGATTCTGAAGTATTTTAATTCGGAAATTCTAATTGATCCGAATCTCGGAATTTACCGAAATTTCTGAATATCCGAATCAATCCGAAACGAATCGCACATGTCTAGCTCCTGCTAGAATCCCCTTCCTGGACTACATAGCTGTTTGTTCCAGACAGCGGAAGGACCCGTTTGGCGGAGCTACCCAGTCAGGGTAGCCGGGGTATCCGTCACACTGAGCCTTAGTCGTATTGAAGTCCATACACAAAGTACGTGATCTATGCTGCACATGAAACATTGTTGAAACTGTTAACAGATGTTACTCTGAGTCAGAGTGCTCTGGAAAGTTAAACTCACAATCATAAACCTCATTAAGTCTTGACACCTCAAACTCTTCTGCTTGCTCCTCATAATTGTCAAGATGATCACAAGGGATTGGAACCTCTGCAATTACTAAATTTTATTTGTAGACATTTTGTATGTGACATTTCTCTTTCGTGGACCTGCTGTTGCCCAATGCCTTACTGCGTCACTTGGATTAAATTGATCTACTGGTGCAGATGAAAGGTTTACAATCATTAAATCTGACAATGTTGAAGTTATGAGGGAGGAGCACCAGTCACTTTTGATCATTTTCATTTTGGAAAAGCCTCTTTTTACATTCTGATGTGCTGACTGGCAAAGTTGGGTTCAAGTCCATCAAACTCAAAAGATGGAAACCTTTATCTCCGAATTCTCTAAGGTCAGCCCAGGTGACTGTTTTCAGCTTCTTCTCCCAGTCATTCTTGTTATATAAACTATTCTTAAAAACTGTCCATTCAGTCTCTATTTTCCTACAATTAACACCCTGTGCCTCTAGTACTGGTTGAAACTGACTGATCAGAGTTCCAATGTCTTCATTCCCGAAGTCTGGAAGAAAGAAAACAAATTCCTTGTAAACAATGCTTGATGCATATTTCTTTCATGTAATTGGCAAGAGTCCATGAACTAGTGACTTATGGGATATACAATCCTATCAGGAGGGGCAAAGTTTCCCAAACCTCAAAATGCCTATAAATACACCCCTCACCACACCCACAATTCAGTTTTACAAACTTTGCCTCCTATGGAGGTGGTAAAGTAAGTTTGTGCTTGATTGGGCTAATTTATTTAGGTGAGACGACCCGCAGGGTCTGTGATAGGATCACTGAACATAAGTCGAGCATTAGGAGAAATAATTTGAAGTCCCCTGTAGCTACTCATTTCTTAGAGGCCCAACATGGAGTTAGTCAACTTAGGTTTCAAGTTTTGGAACATATTGCCCCCTGCGGACGAGGTGGTGATAGAGAACAGCATCTTAAACAGAGGGAGGCATTCTGGATTTCTTTCATGTATTTGGCAAGAGTCCATGAGCTAGTGACATATGGGATATACAATCCTACCAGGAGGGGCAAAGTTTCCCAAACCTCAAAATGCCTATAAATACACCCCTCACCACACCCACAATTCAGTTTGACAAACTTTGCCTCGTATGGAGGTGGTGAAGTAAGTTTGTGCTAAGATTTCTACGTTGATATGCGCTTCTCAGCATTGTTGAAGCCTGATTCCTCTGAGTACAGCGAATGTCAGAGGGACGTGAAGGGAGTATCACTTATTTGAATACGATGATTTCCCTAACGGGGGTCTATTTCATAGTTTCTCTGTTATCGGTCGTAGAGATTCATCTCCTACCTCCCTTTTCAGATCGACGATATACTCTCAATTTACCATTACCTCTGCTAATAACTGTTTTACTACTGGTTTGGCTATCTGCTATATGTGGATGGGTGTCTTTTGGCAAGTATGTTTATTACTTAAGACACCTCAGCTATGGTTTGGCACTTTATGCATTTATATAAAGTTCTTAATATATGTATTGTACTTATAGTTGCCATGACTCAGGTTCATGTATTTCCTTCAGCAGACTGTCAGTTTGTATTTGGGGAATTTAAACATTTTAAGAAATGTATTTCTTACCTGGGGTTTTAGTATTCTTTTTCAATTGACTACTTCTTGCTATTGCGGGCATTAGGCCCGCGGGTGCGTCAAATGCTAAACTTTATTGCGTCATTCTTGGCGCAAATTTTTTTTTGCCAACTTCGTCATTTCCGGTGTCATACGTGACGTCGAGACCTTTCACACGGCGGCGTCATTAGTGACGCGAGTGTGTCATTTCCGGTTATTTTTGGCAACAAAAAAGTTTACGTTACGTTGTGCGTCATACTTGGCGCCAATTTTTTTTCATTATTTCAATACCCCATTGATGTTTGCCTCTTGCTTTTTTTCTCTATCAGAGGCCTATTGATTATAAATAAGGATTATGACTTATCTGTTTTTTTGTAAAAAATGTTTGTTTGTTTTTAAATCTAAGATTTGTTATCTAATCTCCTTTCTTTCCTGAGTATATAGCGTTGTATATAGAAATATGATGTTCCCCAATCTGTGTGCAAATTTATGGTGATGAAACAAAGAAAGAAAAAAAGAAAAGAAAGAAAAAAACAAGGAAAAAGAAATTTAAATGAATATACTTAAGTATTTTTTTACAATATTTTTTATAATATTGTTTGTTGCCTCCTAATCATTGTGTAACATTTCACCTCTTGCTTTTTGTAAAGGTGAACAGGTATTTGATTGTAAAATAGTAAGATTATAGTTAGGATATCTACATATGCTAATGAGAAATTGTTACCATTATGGTGTAGAAAGAGTTAAGTATTGTTGTGGTGGGTGTGTCCTAATGGGTATTTAAGGAGTATGTGGAAATGGTGTATTTATGGCATGATGAAGGACATGTAGTCTGAAACGTCGCTGTCTTTTTTTTGTGCTCTTGGCTATGAAATAAATATTGAAGAATTATCCATTGGAGTGCTGCTATTTTCTATACTTTAAATAAATGTGAAACCTGAATGAGCCCTTGTCCGTGCCATTTCTTCAATAATATAGTTTGTGTTCCCTCTTGAAATTCTGGATTTCCTAAAAAGGTTTGATATCTAGGTATATTAGTGTTTATTCCAACTCGTGTTCCAATCTTGTTCCATGCCTGAATTATCGTGTTTAATGTTTTTAGTCCTTTCACTTGCTTGGGTATTAAGTGAGGAGGGATATGTAACAGAGAAACTGGCATCAGGGGATATATCATGCTGGCCTCAAGCCCATTGTCTGTAAAATAATCAGACTCCACCACCCAGTCCGCCGCTATGCGTCCTAAAAAGACTAGATATAAAGATATAAGTCTGGGAGGGCCAGTCCAGCGAATTGCTTTGAAAGGAATAATCTCTGGAGAGATTTTCTAGGCTTTTTTGATTGTCATATAAAACAACGAAGCGCTGTATTCAATTTTTTAATATCATACAATTTTAATAGTAGGGGGAGATTTTGAAGTATATAAGAAATCTTGGGTAATATTAACATTTTGAACAAGGCAATGCGTCCTGATAACGAGAGAGGTCAATTTTGCCAGTTTCTCATATAAGTAATAGCTTGTGTAAGAATTGGGGAAATGTTCAAGGAGTACCAATCTTGGGGATCAGCCGAGACCGAGATCCCCAAATATCTAAGATCCCCAAATATCTAAGATTTGGAAACTGTCTTAAATGGATTATCTATACAGGAACTCTCAGTCTTTCGTAACCATTGTAGCTCTGATTTCATTTTATTCATTCTATACCCTGAAAATTGACCAAATAGTTTGATTATATCGAGCAATTTTGGGATATTAGAGGAGGTATTAGATATGTAAACCAGTAAGTCGTCAGCATAGAGTGCCACTTTCTTTCATGTAATTAGCAAGAGTCCATGAGCTAGTGACGTATGGTTATACATTCCTACCAGGAGGGGCAAAGTTTCCCAAACCTCAAAATGCCTATAAATACACCCCTCACCACACCCACAATTCAGTTTTACAAACTTTGCCTCCGATGGAGGTGGTGAAGTAAGTTTGTGCTAGATTCTACGTTGATATGCGCTCCGCAGCAAGTTGGGGCCCGGTTTTCCTCTCAGCGTGCAGTGAATGTCAGAGGGATGTGAGGAGTATTGCCTATTTGAATGCAGTGATCTCCTTCTAAGGGGTCTATTTCATAGGTTCTCTGTTATCGGTCGTAGAGATTCATCTCTTACCTCCCTTTTCAGATCGACGATATACTCTTATATATACCATTACCTCTACTGATTCTCGTTTCAGTACTGGTTTGGCTATCTACTATATGTAGATGAGTGTCCTGGGGTAAGTAAGTCTTATTTTTTGTGACACTCCTAGCTATGGTTGGGCACTTTGTTTATAAAGTTCTAAATATATGTATTCAAACATTTATTTGCCTTGACTCAGAATGTTCAACTTTCCTTATTTTTCAGACAGTCCGTTTCATATTTGGGATAATGCATTTTAATTTAACATTTTTTCTTACCTTAAAATTTGACTTTTTCCCTGTGGGCTGTTAGGCTCGCGGGGGCTGAAAATGCTTCATTTTATTGCGTCATTCTTGGCGCGGACTTTTTTGGCGCAAAAATTCTATTTCCGTTTCCGGCGTCATACGTGTCGCCGGAAGTTGCGTCACTTTTTGACGTTATTTTGCGCCAAAAATGTCGGCGTTCCGGATGTGGCGTCATTTTTGGCGCCAAAAAGCATTTAGGCGCCAAATAATGTGGGCGTCTTATTTGGCGCGAAAACATATGGGCGTCACTCTTGTCTCCACATTATTTAAGTCTCATTTTTTATTGCTTCTGGTTGCTAGAAGCTTGTTCTTTGGCATTTTTTCCCATTCCTGAAACTGTCATTTAAGGAATTTGATCAATTTTGCTTTATATATATGTTGTTTTTTCTCTTACATATTGCAAGATGTCTCACGTTGCATCTGAGTCAGAAGATACTACAGGAAAATCGCTGTCAAGTGCTGAATCTACCAAAGCTAAGTGTATCTGCTGTAAACTTTTGGTAGCTATTCCTCCAGCTGTTGTTTGTATTGATTGTCATGACAAACTTGTTAAAGCAGATAATATTTCCTTTAGTAAAGTACCATTGCCTGTTGCAGTTCCTTCAACATCTAAGGTGCAGAATGTTCCTGATAATATAAGAGATTTTGTTTCTGAATCCATAAAGAAGGCTATGTCTGTTATTTCTCCTTCTAGTAAACATAAAAAATCTTTTAAAACTTCTCTCCCTACAGATGAATTTTTAACTGAACATCATCATTCTGATTCTGATGATTCCTCTGGTTCAGAGGATTCTGTCTCAGAGGTTGATGCTGATAAATCTTCATATTTATTTAAAATGGAATTTATTCGTTCTTTACTTAAAGAAGTCCTAATTGCTTTAGAAATAGAGGATTCTGGTCCTCTTGATACTAAATCTAAACGTTTAAATAAGGTTTTTAAAACTCCTGTAGTTATTCCAGAAGTTTTTCCTGTCCCTGATGCTATTTCTGCAGTAATTTCCAAAGAATGGGATAATTTGGGTAATTCATTTACTCCTTCTAAACGTTTTAAGCAATTATATCCTGTGCCGCCTGACAGATTAGAATTTTGGGACAAGATCCCTAAAGTTGATGGGGCTATTTCTACCCTTGCTAAACGTACTACTATTCCTACGTCAGATGGTACTTCGTTTAAGGATCCTCTAGATAGGAAAATGGAGTCCTTTCTAAGAAAAGCTTATCTGTGTTCAGGTAATCTTCTTAGACCTGCTATATCTTTGGCTGATGTTGCTGCAGCTTCAACTTTTTGGTTGGAAACTTTAGCGCAACAAGTAACACATCGTGATTCTCATGATATTATTATTCTTCTTCAACATGCTAATAATTTTATCTGTGATGCCATTTTTGATATTATCAGAGTTGATGTCAGGTTTATGTCTCTAGCTATTTTAGCTAGAAGAGCTTTATGGCTTAAAACTTGGAATGCTGATATGGCTTCTAAATCAACTTTACTTTCCATTTCTTTCCAGGGTAACAAATTATTTGGTTCTCAGTTGGATTCCATTATTTCAACTGTTACTGGTGGGAAAGGAACTTTTTTACCACAGGATAAAAAATCTAAAGGTAAAAACAGGGCTAATAATCGTTTTCGTTCCTTTCGTTTCAACAAGGAACAAAAGCCTGATCCTTCATCCTCAGGAGCAGTTTCAGTTTGGAGACCATCTCCAGTCTGGAATAAATCCAAGCCAGCTAGAAAGGCAAAGCCTGCTTCTAAGTCCACATGAAGGTGCGGCCCTCATTCCAGCTCAGCTGGTAGGGGGCAGGTTACGTTTTTTCAAAGAAATTTGGGTCAATTCTGTTCACAATCTTTGGATTCAGAGCATTGTTTCAGAAGGGTACAGAATTTGTTTCAAGTTGAGACCTCCTGCAAAGA
Organism: Bombina bombina; assembly: GCF_027579735.1. NCBI lineage: Eukaryota > Metazoa > Chordata > Amphibia > Anura > Bombinatoridae > Bombina > Bombina bombina. The sequence continues at coordinate 1,228,736,134 of NC_069502.1, forward strand.
GATTTTTTCTTTCCCGTGTCCCAGTAAATCCAGTAAAAGCTCAAGCATTTCTGAAATGTGTTTCAGATCTAGAGTTGACTGGAGTAATTATGCCAGTTCCAGTTTCGGAACAGGGGATGGGGTTTTATTCAAATCTCTTCATTGTACCAAAGAAGGAGAATTCCTTCAGACCAGTTCTGGATCTAAAAATATTGAATCGTTATGTAAGGATACCAACATTCAAGATGGTAACTGTAAGGACTATCTTACCTTTTGTTCAGCAAGGGAATTATATGTCCACAATAGATTTACAGGATGCATATTCCGATTCATCCAGATCACTATCAGTTTCTGAGATTCTCTTTCCTAGACAAGCATTACCAGTTTGTGGCTCTGCCGTTTGGCCTAGCTACAGCTCCAAGAATTTTTACAAAGGTTCTCGGTGCCCTGCTGTCTGTAATCAGAGAACAGGGTATTGTGGTATTTCCTTATTTGGACGATATCTTGGTACTTGCTCAGTCTTTACATTTAGCAGAATCTCATACGAATCGACTTGTGTTGTTTCTTCAAGATCATGGTTGGAGGATCAATTTACCAAAAAGTTCTTTGATTCCTCAGACAAAGGTAACCTTTCTGGGTTTCCAGATGGATTCAGTGTCCATGACTCTGTCTTTAACAGACAAGAGACGTTTAAAATTGATTACAGCTTGTCGAAACCTTCAGTCACAATCATTCCCTTCGGTAGCCTTATGCATGGAAATTCTAGGTCTTATGACTGCTGCATCGGACGCGATCCCCTTTGCTCGTTTTCACATGCAACCTCTTCAGCTCTGTATGCTGAAGCAATGGTGCAAGGATTACACGAAGATATCTCAATTAATATCTTTAAAACCGATTGTTCGACACTCTCTAACATGGTGGACAGATCACCATCGTTTAATTCAGGGGGCTTCTTTTGTGCTTCCGACCTGGACTGTAATTTCAACAGATGCAAGTCTCACAGGTTGGGGAGCTGTGTGGGGATCTCTGACAGCACAAGGAGTTTGGGAATCTCAGGAGGTGAGATTACCGATCAATATTTTGGAACTCCGTGCAATTTTCAGAGCTCTTCAGTTTTGGCCTCTTCTGAAGAGAGAATCGTTCATTTGTTTTCAGACAGACAATGTCACAACTGTGGCATACATCAATCATCAAGGAGGGACTCACAGTCCTCTGGCTATGAAAGAAGTATCTCGAATTTTGGTTTGGGCGGAATCCAGCTCCTGTCTAATCTCTGCGGTTCATATTCCAGGTGTAGACAATTGGGAAGCGGATTATCTCAGTCGCCAAACGTTGCATCCGGGCGAATGGTCTCTTCACCCAGAGGTATTTCTTCAGATTGTTCAAATGTGGGAACTTCCAGAAATAGATCTGATGGCGTCCCATCTAAACAAGAAACTTCCCAGGTATCTGTCCAGATCCCGGGATCCTCAGGCGGAGGCAGTGGATGCATTATCACTTCCCTGGAAGTATCATCCTGCCTATATCTTTCCGCCTCTAGTTCTTCTTCCAAGAGTAATCTCCAAGATTCTGAAGGAATGCTTGTTTGTTCTCCTGGTAGCTCCGGCATGGCCTCACAGGTTTTGGTATGCGGATCTTGTCCGGATGGCCTCTTGCCAACCATGGACTCTTCCGTTAAGACCAGACCTTCTGTCACAAGGTCCTTTTTTCCATCAGGATCTGAAATCCTTAAATTTAAAGGTATGGAGATTGAACGCTTGATTCTTGGTCAAAGAGGTTTCTCTGACTCTGTGATTAATACTATGTTACAGGCTCGTAAATCTGTATCTCGAGAGATATATTATAGAGTCTGGAAGACTTATATTTCTTGGTGTCTTTCTCATCATTTTTCCTGGCATTCTTTTAGAATACCGAGAATTTTACAGTTCCTTCAGGATGGTTTAGATAAGGGTTTGTCCGCAAGTTCTTTGAAAGGACAAATCTCTGCTCTTTCTGTTCTTTTTCACAGAAAGATTGCTATTCTTCCTGATATTCATTGTTTTGTACAAGCTTTGGTTCGTATAAAACCTGTCATTAAGTCAATTTCTCCTCCTTGGAGTTTGAATTTGGTTTTGGGAGCTCTTCAAGCTCCTCCGTTTGAACCTATGCATTCATTGGACATTAAATTACTTTCTTGGAAAGTTTTGTTCCTTTTGGCCATCTCTTCTGCCAGAAGAGTTTCTGAATTATCTGCTCTTTCTTGTGAGTCTCCTTTTCTGATTTTTCATCAGGATAAGGCGGTGTTGCGAACTTCTTTTGAATTTTTACCTAAAGTTGTGAATTCCAACAACATTAGTAGAGAAATTGTGGTTCCTTCATTATGTCCTAATCCTAAGAATTCTAAGGAGAAATCGTTGCATTCTTTAGATGTTGTTAGAGCTTTGAATTATTATGTTGAAGCTACGAAATCTTTTCGTAAGACTTCTAGTCTATTTGTTATCTTTTCCGGTTCTAGAAAAGGCCAGAAAGCTTCTGCCATTTCTTTGGCATCTTGGTTGAAATCTTTAATTCATCTTGCCTATGTTGAGTCGGGTAAGACTCCGCCTCAGAGAATTACAGCTCATTCTACTAGGTCAGTTTCTACTTCCTGGGCGTTTAGGAATGAAGCTTCGGTTGACCAGATCTGCAAAGCAGCTACTTGGTCCTCTTTGCATACTTTTACTAAATTCTACCATTTTGATGTATTTTCTTCTTCTGAAGCAGTCTTTGGTAGAAAAGTACTTCAGGCAGCGGTTTCAGTTTGAATCTTCTGCTTATGTTTTTCGTTAAACTTTATTTTGGGTGTGGATTTTTCAGCAGGAATTGGCTGTCTTTATTTTATCCCTCCCTCTCTAGTGACTCTTGTGTGGAAAGATCCACTTCTTGGGTAGTCATTATCCCATACGTCACTAGCTCATGGACTCTTGCTAATTACATGAAAGAAAACATAATTTATGTAAGAACTTACCTGATAAATTAATTTCTTTCATATTAGCAAGAGTCCATGAGGCCCGCCCTTTTTTTTTTTTGTGGTGGTTATGATTTTGTATAAAGCACAATTATTCCAATTCCTTATTTTATATGCTTTCGCACTTTTTTTCTTATCACCCCACTTCTTGGCTATTCGTTAATCTGAATTGTGGGTGTGGTGAGGGGTGTATTTATAGGCATTTTGAGGTTTGGGAAACTTTGCCCCTCCTGGTAGGAATGTATAACCATACGTCACTAGCTCATGGACTCTTGCTAATATGAAAGAAATGAATTTATCAGGTAAGTTCTTACATAAATTATGTTTTCACCTCTTTTTTAAAGATCTTAATACCTTCGATCTGATTTCTAATTTTAATATCTAGTGGTTCTATCGCTAGATCGAACAGTAGTGGAGATAGTGGGCATCCTTGCCGCGCACCTTGCTCTAATCTTATTTTCCTTGACTCCTGCACGTGTATAACTAAATTGGTTGATGATTGGGTACATATATTTTTAACTATATTAGGAAATTCGTCCATGAACCCAAATCATTTTAATGTTGTTAATATATGGTCATGACTGACTCAATCGAACGCTTTCTCAGCGTCGATCGCTATTACTGCTGCATCTGGATAATTTTCAGACAGCGTCCCCTCTATATTCTTGAAATAATCAATAGATAACAAAAGTTGTCTGATTTTGGATGATGAACTACGTTTGAGAAGAAACCCCACCTGATCTCTGTGAATGACCTCTGATAGCCCTTTCTGCAATCTTTTTGCCAGTATAGAAGTAAATATTTTCTAATCAGTATTGAGTAAAGCGATAGGTCTGTAAGATTCTCTACAACATGGATCTTTGCCGGGTTTAGGTATAAGAATAGTATGTGATGCTACAAAGTTGGGAGGAATTTGGGCTTTCTCTTTGTAAAAATAGTTAGAGTTTGGTCAGGTGGGGGATAATTGATGAGTCCAGATTTTTGTAAAATTCATTTGGCAATAAGTCCGGACCAGGAGCTTTTTCCCATTTTAGCGCTTGAATTGCCTGGGTTACTTCCAAATCTGTTATTGAAGAATTTAAGATGAGATTAAACTCAGGACTAATTCTCCTAATGTGGGTATTATCCCAGAAACTCTCTCTCTCTCTACCAAATCTGATGAAAGAGAAGAATAAATTGTCTTGTAATACTGAAAGAAAGATTCAGATATTTCCTTGGGTGAGGTAAGTAACTTTTTGTTATTCTGTAGTGTTTCAATTGTTGTTGAGGATCTAGAGTTTTTTTTACCAGTTTAGATAATAATTAGGTATCTCGTTCATCCTTTGCTTTTATATACCTTTTCCAATTTTCCTCGGAGGGAGAATTTAGATATCTATTGTATGCGTTAATTACCGTGGATATTACCTGTCTCTCTTTTAAACGATAGTCTTGTTTGGTTTTTGCCATATAGGCAATAATGTCTCCCCTTAATACAGCTTTTGCTGTCTCCCACAAAATCGAGGGATTAGATACCGAGCCCTTATTAGATTTATAGAACTCCTCCCATCTGTCTTTTAGCCAATTTCTAAATTTTGCGTTTTTACTGAGGTGCTTGGGATAAAAATGCATGGTCTTCTTGGGTGCTCAGTCTGGCTTAGAATTTCCAGCATTCTTGGTGCATGATCTGATATACAGATTTCAAAAATAGATGCTTTAACCCCCCCTATGATAGAGACTGTCATTTACTAACATAAGATCAATTCTTGATAGTGATTTAGATACTTTTGAGTAACAGGTATAGTTTCTACTGATCAGGTTTTGTACCCTCCATACATCCCTAACAGACAGATTTTGGAAAATAGTATTAAAAAGCTTTGTTTATAAATTAAATTTTTTAGTTTTCTTTTGAGATGGGCCATATCTGAGCCTATCTAATGGAAATCGGGGGGACATGTTAAAATCTCCCGCTAAGATCACATAGCCCTCTGCTACTTGTAAAATTTTGGTCTGGAGAGAGTCCCAAAACCCGTGATCAATTATATTAGGGGCATAAAGGTTGCAGATTGTATATATTGAGTTTGAAATTTTCAGTTTTACTATTAAATATCTACTATCGGGGTCGATTACTGTGAGCAATTTATCATAGGATAATTTCTTCCCCAAAAGGATAGCTACTCCTTTTTTTCTATTTAGTGAGGGGGTAAATATACTCTCTGCAACCCAAGAAGATTTCAATTTTAACGATTCCTCTTTATTAAGGTGTGTTTCTTGTAGTAGCGCTATGGTGGTATTGAGTCTCTGTCGATGGGTCAGAATCATTTTCCGTTTAATAGGTGATACAATCCCCCCTATGTTCCACGAGGTAATTCTAATATCTTTGCTCATCAAATTTCATATATGGGAGGAAGAGTGTTTGAGGCAAATAGGGTGGGAACGAGAGGGAGAGAAGAAGGGAGGGAAAAAAAAAGGGAGGTAGATATCTCATCTTTTGAGTGACTTTCACTCTTAATAACATAAAGGAAAAGGGAAAGAGAAAGAGGAAAAAAGAAAAGGAAAAAGAAAGAATACATTTTATTACAGATTCAGATTCTGCCTATCTCTTGTGTTATTAACATTTAGCCCCGTATTCAGCTAGTTTTTTCTCTGCCTCTGCTGCAGAATCAAAGAAGAAAGTTTGGCCCTCAAGTGTCAGTTTAAGTCTGGCAGGATAAATGACTGTGGCCTGCCAGCCCATTTTAAGCATTTTGCCACAGATTGGAGAGAGTTCCCTCCTTTTTAAGGAGGTCTCAATAGAAAAATCCTGAAAGAGCAAGATTTTATAGCCGTTGTGAAGAATAGGTTGATTTTTGCGATAATAATGTAAAAAAAGCATTTTGTCTTGAAAATTCAGGAATCTTGCAATAATTGGTCTAGGCCTAGACAAATTAGCCGAGCTATCAGGGAATCTCCCCAATCTGTGAACTCTTTCGATAAGAACAGGTGACTGGGGTGGGGGCATATTTAACATTTGAGGTATAATATGAGTCATAACTTGCATAAGATCTTCTTGCTTAGCAGTGTCTGGGTAGCCTATAATTCTGAGGTTATTCCTCCTCGATCTATTTTCTAAATCCTCAACCTTTGCCTGAATTTTCGAGATCTCGCCCTGGTTGCCCTCAATTTTAGTAAAGTAAGAACTTGTTACATCTTCTAGGTCTGATATTCTTTGTTCTGCTTCCTGAAGTCTCTTGGAAAATTGCCTGACCTCTGTTGTTAATAATAAAATGTCTTGTTTGATTTCAATTTTTAAGGAATCAAATTTAGGAGACATGGCTTCTAGTATGTTGGATACAAGGGCTTGAGCATCTTGCGTGATCACAAAATTTTGAGATTTCAATGGATTAGTCTCCGAAAGAGGTTCTGTAGGTGTCTCTGTGGGGTTCCTCTTCCTGTGATCCCTAATTTTGGTTGCCATGCCTGTATTATTCTTACCAGTGAAGAATGGTGAGGTGATATATTTATCCATAAAAAAGTGCGCTTGTGAGAGGTGAAATTTTCGAAAAGAAAAAGTTCTCAGATACTTTAGACCCACTCCTAGGTTAAAGTGATGGGTGAGAGAGAGGGAAAGAGAAAAAAAAGACCTCTGAGAATATTAAGGTGATAAAATAAAGCTAAGCAGCTGTGAGAAACCCGTGAAGAAAAAACATTAAGACCAGAATATGGCGAACTGCAAAGACATTGAAAAATATGGACGCAGGAGCTTAAGGACTTGACGACCTCAGCGAGAAATACTCACCTAGAATTACCACATAAATTTAGGAGATTATAAACTCAAAAAAAAAAAAAAAAAGTCAATGAGTGCAATTACACACGCCCCTATATATCTAGTTATGTCAAGAGCCAATCAATAAGGGACTGGAAGCAATTTTTTCTATAGGTGCTTCTTCTCTTTGCTCACCTTACACTTTTTCCCAGAATATACAACCAGCAGGGGCTAGTGATGCGCGCAGTTAATAGCCCTATAGTATTTCCCCTTTGTAGTTATGATGTGTAAAAAGAGGAAAGATCAGAAAAATTGTTGTGTACACACTTTTTTTTTTATCAATAAAGTGCTCCTATTATTTTAATTTTGAACAGATAACACTAATTTCTATAAATATTTTTTCCCTTTTTTCCCTCTTTTTTTTACCCCTCCTTTTTTCTCTTTTTACCAGAATACTGGTCTTACGCCAGCCTAATACTACTAATGGCTCTTTCCCTTATAATAATTCCACTTTGTATTTATATATATTTATTTTCCCGATGTGGGCTCAGATTAAATATATAAACCCAATACTTCCAACACAATACATTTGTAAGGTTCCTTGTGCAGTTTACATTACTATTAACCTTCTCTACGAGCATTACCAAGAGTAATATCACAAAGGAAGCATGTATCTAACTGGAGCTCCAAATGTAAACATGAAAAACAAATAAGGGGAAAAAAAATAACAAAAAAAAACGTTTTTTATTTAGAAGCAACCACTGTCGCTATTTTTGCCTCTATAAACCACTTTGAAAAGAGTTCAAGCAATATAAATTCCAGTGACCATCCGTGTTTTAAAAAAACTCGTAATGTTCCTTCAGCCTTTCAGAATGGATTAAGTAAACTGCAGATTTCACGATAGGCAAAAGGGAAACTTCAGTCATATGCAGTATGGAGGCACTCTGATGTATTACGTATAAGACTGCCTCTGAGACAAAAAAGATAAATTATATTTTATTTAGAAAGAGTATACCCCAGGTTGTCCTGTCTCTTTAGGACCTCTTTCCTTTTTTCTCTTCAAAAAGTAGCTTGTTTTATGTAGCTGAAACAGCCACCTTGTACTCAACCCTCCAGCATTGTGGTTCTCTGTACCCGCCTTATTATTAAGTGGGTAGTAACTTTTCCTCACCTGGCCGAAACCGTGCGGCCTCACTGGGTGTGAGCTAAGAGCATAACACTACGGGGAGATGTCCCACCTCTACACCCGCTACAAATTACTCTCTCTGATGTCTTCTCACACCACGGATCAACGATCTAGCCTATAGACTCCTCCTCACAACATCGGTGGGGGGGACCGGCCAAACTGCAGGAGGACAGTTCCGTTCCTGCACACTCAGGGGAGAAGAAAAAAAGAAGAGAAGAGGCCCCGCTGATCGCTCCTCACACGCAGCACCGGTGGGTGAGGAGGACAGCTGCACTTAGGAAAACTCACACAGTACGTAGATATCTCTTTGACCGATTCCGGCTAGTCTTCGGGTATATTGTAGTATGGTCATAGGTATTGGGGTGAGTACCGGCTAACTGGTGTTATTCCATATTGACTTGTTGCAATTATTTCAGGCTGTCTACCCTTCTCACTGGAAGGAACTTGTGAGTGGGGAGCCGTCTTATGTGATTTTTGCTTAACTAGTAGGGGAGCTTGCTCGTTCAGCCATCTCACACATGCTCCAGGTAAGAGAGATCTTTTCCAGCGTAGATGGAAACTTACGCTGCAGGAGGATTCACCTTGATGTAACCAGGTTAGGCTGCAGCAAATTTCCCTTAACCAAAAGGGTTCCTGGCGCGAAAAAACTGCCACTGGACTAGCTGCAGGGGATGGAAGCCTGCAACACGCTCTCTCTGCACAAGCTCCCCTAGTACTTCTTTTATTATTCCTTCTAGGTTTAAAAAGTTGTATCCTTTATCAGCAGCCAGATTGGAGTTTTGGGAAAAAATCCCCAAAGTTGATGGGGCTATTTCTACTCTTGCCAAACGTACTACTATCCCTATGGAAGATAGTACTTCCTTTAAGGATCCTTACAATAGGAAACTTGGATCTTATCTAAAGAAGCTTATTTATTTTCTGGCTATCTTCTAAGGCCTGTAATTTCTATAGCTGATGTTGCAGCTGCATCAACCTTCTGGTTGGAAAGCTTAGCGCAACAGGAAACAGATTCTTATTTTTCTAGCATTGTTCGCTTGCTTCAACATGCTAATCATTTTATCTGTGATGCTATTTTTGATATCATCAAAATTGATGTTAAATCTATGTCTTTAGCTATTTTAGCTAGAAGAGCTTTGTGGCTCAAATATTGGAATGCTGACATGGTATCTAAGTCTAGATTACTATCTCTTTCTTTCCAAGGTAATTTATTTGGTTCTCAGTTGGATTCCATTATTTCAACTGTCACTGGGGGAAAGGGAGTTTTTTTACCTCAGGATAAAAGATCTAAAGCTTCTAATCATTTTCGTTCCTTTCGACAGAATAAGGAACAGAAACCAAATCCTTCCCCCAAGGAGTCTGGTTCCAATTGGAAGCCTTCTTCATGTTGGAATAAATCCAAGCCTTTTAAGAAACCAAAGCCAGCCCCCAAGTCTGCATGATGGTGCAGCCCTCATTCCAGTTCAGCTGGTGGGGGGGCATATTAAATTTTTTCCAGAACATTTAGGCAGATTCTGTCCAAAAGCATTGGATTCAGAGCATTATCTCTCAAGGGTATTGACTAGGATTCAGAATGAGATCTCCTGTGAAAAGATTTTTCTCTCACGTGTTCCAGCAAACCCAGTGAAGGCTCAGGCTTTTCTGAAGTGTGTTTCAGATCTAGAGCTTTCAAGGGTAATTATACCAGCTCCGTTTCAGGAACAGGTTCTGGGGTTTCATTCAAATCTATTCATTGTCCCAAAGAAAGAGAAAATTCATTCAGGACAGTTCTGGATCTGAAAATTTTGAACCGTTTTGTAAGAGTGCCAACTTTCAAAATGGTGACTATAAGGACTATTCTGCTTTTTGTTCAGCAAGGTCATTATATGTCCACGATAGACTTACAGGATGCATATCTTCACATTCTGATTCACCCAGATCACTATCTGTTTCTGAGATTCTCTTTTCTAGACAAGCATTACCAATTTGTTGCTCTTCCATTTGGCCTAGCGACAGCTCCAATAATTTTTTCAAAATTCTCAGTGCCCTACTCTCTGTAATCAGAGAATCAGGGTATTGTGGTGTTTCCTTATTTGGACGATATCATGGTACTAGCTTAGTCTTTACATTCTGCAGAATCTCACACAAATCAACTAGTGTTGTTTCCTCAAAGACATGGTTGGAGGATCAATTTACCAAAAAGTTCTTTGATTCCTCAGACAAGGTTTTAGGTTTCTAGATAGGTTCAGTGTCCATGACTCTGTCTCTCTAACAGACAAGAGACAAATAAAATTGGTTTCAGCTTGTCGGGAACCTTCATTCTCATTCCCTTCAGTGGCTTTGTGCATGGAAGTTTTAGGTCTCATGACTGCAGCATCAGACGTGATGCCCTTTGCTCGTTTTAATATGAGACCTCTCCAGCTTTGTATGCTGAATCAATGGTGCAGGGATTATACAAAGATATCACAATTAATATCCTTAAATCCCAATGTTCGACTCTCTGACTATCGTATAGCTCAAGGGCCCTCCTTTGTTCGTCCAACCTGGACTGTAATCACAACAGATGCAAGTCTTTCAGGTTGGGGAGCTGTCTGGGGATCTCTGACAGCACAAGGGGTTTGGAAATCTCAAGAGATGAGGTTACCATTCAATATTTTACAACTCTGTGCTATTTTCAGGGCTCTTCAGGTTTGGCCTCTATTGAAGAGAGAACCATTCATTTGTTTTCAGACGGACAATGTCACAACTGTGGCATATGTCAATCATCAGGGTGGGACTCGAGGTCCCCTAGCTATGAAAGAAGTATCTTGGATACTTGCTTGGGCGGAATCCAGCTCTTGTCTAATTTCTGTGGTACATATCCCAGGTGTAGACAATTGGGAAGCGGATTATCTCAGCTGTCAGACTTTACATCCGGGGGAGTGGTCGCTCCATCCAGATGTGTTTTTCTTTCATGTAATTGGCAAGAGTCCATGAGCTAGTGACGTATGGGATATACAATCCTACCAGGAGGGGCAAAGTTTCCCAAACCTCAAAATGCCCACAAATACACCCCCACCACACCCACAATTCAGTTTTACAAACTTTGCCTCTTATGGAGGTGGTGAAGTAAGTTTGTGCTAGATTTCTACGTTGATATGCGCTTCTCAGCATGCTGAAGCCCGGTTCCTCTCAGAGTGCAGTGAATGACAGAGGGATGTGAAGGGAGTATTACCTATTGAATATAATGGTCATCCTAACAGGGATCTATTTCATAGGTTCTCTGTTATCGGTCGTAGAGATTCATCTTCTACCTCCCTTTTTAGATCGACGATATACTCTTATATACCATTACCTCTACTGATTCTCGTTTCAGTACTGGTTTGGCTATCTACTTGATGTAGATGAGTGTCTTTTGGTAAATATGTTTTCCTTTTATTTAAGACACTCTCAGCTATGGTTTGGCACTTTATATGTAAAGTTTCTAAATTACGGGCTGTTAGGCTCGCAAGAGCGCAAAATGCTATAATTTATTGCGCCATTCTTGGCGCGAGACTTTTTTTGGCGCAAGAATTACGTTTGTTGATGTAATTTCGTCATTTCCAGCGTCTTAGTTGTCGCCGAGAGTTTTCACGTAGTTGCGTCATCTATGACGCTCGTGTTTGTTGCAGACGTTCTTGGCGCCAAAAAATATTTTGGCAGTTGTGGGCGTCATACTTGATGCCAGATTTTTGACATTGTTTAAGTCCTTATTTCATTTTGCTTCTGGTTTCCAAAGGCTTATTTTGTTTGCATTTTTTCCCATTCCTGAAACTGTCATTTAAGGAAATTGATCATTTTGCTTTATATGTTATTTTTTTAATTACATATTGCAAGATGTCTCAATCTGACCCTGTCTCAGATCTACCACTGGAATCCTGCTGCCTGATGTAGGTTCTACCAAAGCTAAGTGCATTTGTTGTAAACTTGTGATAACTGTTCCTCTGGCTGTAGTTTGTGTTAGTTGTCATGATAAACTTTTAAATGCAGACAATATTTCCATTAGTAGTAATCCATTACCTGTTGTTGTTCCTTCAACATCTAATGCTCAGGATATTCCTGTTAATGTGAGAGAATTTGTTTCTATTTTCATTCAGAAGGCTTTGTCTGTCATACCACCTTCTAATAAACGTAAAAGGTCTTTTAAAACTGCAGAATCTGTTGGCGCTCTACAAATACCTGATAATAATAATAATAATAATAATAATAATAATAATAATAATAATAATAATAAATTTCTCATAAATTTGATGAATTTTTAAATGACCAACAGCATTCTGATTTATCTATCTCTGATGAGGATCTATCTGGTTCAGAAGATTCTACCTCAGATATTGACACTGACAAATCCTCATACTTATTTAAAATGGAGTATATTTGTTCCTTATTAAAAGAGGTGTTGATTGCGTTGGATATGGAGGAGAGTAGTCCTCTTGATATTAAAACCAGTAAACGTTTAAATTAGTTTTTTTTGTTTTTAAATAATTTTTATTAAGGTTAAAGTCACAATACAACACAACTGTGATACATCAAAATATACATGAATACAGGAGAAAAGAATCACAATATGCACATTGTTGAAAACATAAAGTCATTTCTGTTGCATCACAGAAAAATCCAACCATGTAAAAAATAAACTTAACCTCACTTTTTCAATTTTTTTTTCCCTGTAGTTTTAGTACAACATAAGATATAAAAGCACTGGCATATAATAGTGGACAAATGTACAATCTATATTGTTGAGAAATATGCAAATATTATTATCCATCAACAAACTGAACATTCTATATACCAGTATACAAAGTATCTAAAGAAATATTCTTAATCATATGCAATAACTAAGTATACATGGGGGGAAAAGTGCGGTATAATATGAGAGAAACCACAAAAGTGACAGCTGGAAAATACCAGAGTACTTTAGGATTTTTATGGGGAAAGGGGAGGGGAAGGAAGGGGGGCGAGGAGACCAACCACACTACATTATAAAAAAAACAAGTAAACTTTAATAGTGCCTTGGAGTACTATATATAAGAGGGGAGGGCAGAGGGTAATCAGGAATTTTCTATATTAAAAATAAGAGCCTTCCATGTATAACTTCCGTATAGACGCTCTCATGTTAAATCAAACCCATGAAACATAAAGGAGAGTATTATAAAAGTACATATGTAGGTTAGCACGTATGCATATAAAATAATCCCAATTGACGAATAATGTACAATAAGCTTATATCTGCCATATTATCACCAGTACCCTACCAACTATACTGCAGTTACTAGGGAGCAAAGAGTACTATCTAGATATAAGTAACTTCAATCAAAGATAACGGCCACTGTGCCGTAACATGTAATATAGCTTACGTTAGGTCAGGAGAGAATACAAGGACATCTAAATTATCGCAAAAAAACCCAACAAAACTCCCATCATCTGGGCATGGGCCCTACACCCAATGATATATATATATATATATATATATATATATATATATATATATATATATATATATATATATATATATATATATATATATATATATATATATATATATATATATATAAACAGATGTCAGTAAATTTAAATAAATTCAACTTATACATGATATTGACCCTGGCAGACAAACAGGCACAGAAGCAAAAATAACATTACTAAATATCCTTAACAGAGGTAATATAAACATTTCAGAAAATGATACTGAATTAGGCTGAGGATAGTTAACTGCAAAAGTTAGCTCTTGAACATACTGTAGAATAGCTTCCTGAATCATTAGCAAACATATGAGACACCTATGAGTATAATATGCGTTAATAAAAAAGACCATTATGATCAAGTTGCACCTAAAACTGGATCTTGGGCAGATAAATATTGACATAAAAGCCAGTGAATATGCTACTGAGGCTACAGTAAGTAATTAGCTATCGGGAGTGAAATAATAATAGATTTAAGGGCAGTGACAATCTGGGGCTAGATAAATCTCTCTTAAAGAAAGCAGTAGTTGTTAAACTAAATATTAGTAGAAGAAGAGAGCCCCAGAAGCGCTAAAATAAAATGAACCCCCCCATGCACTACAAAGTACGTTGTTAAACTAGCCGATTCCATCGATGTTATGTAATCAGAAAAAGAGGCGTGCAGCAACATGACTGAGAATTCCTATGTGTCTACACTGCCATCTAGTGGGCCAGGGAAGATATGAGCTATTAATACAAAACAAAAATGAAATCAGTGCGCCAAAAGGTCGAATTAATAATGATTAAGTGAAAAAAGTGAACTCCTAATCTTCAAAATATAATAATATACTGCTTAGTGGTAAAATAACTACTCAATTAATGATACTTATTAACCAAAATGTCCACATAAGAGTTCAAATCAAGTTAGATGACATATCAGATGGCAAATGGCAAGCAGCTTCTTCAAACAAATCTTGTTGGTGGCCCAAGACGAGGTATCTACAGGTAGAGTGAAGCAAAAGAAGGCGCCAACATAGTGCAAAATCAATAAGGCATGACACGCCGCTGCTATATGTGTTGTTATACTCACAAGATAGCAGACACTTGAGAAGTGTCACGAACGCCTTCTGGACTCTTGGAGTCGTCCAGCTAACTCCCACTCCTGTGTGGTATGAATACTGGTTCCGTAGCCTACACGTCCTCTTTTGTGTGCAGTCTGTGCTTTCCTGGATGATAAACGGCACTCCAAACTTGTGATGTATCAGGCAGGGCTCCAGACCCAGCAAACAAGCTCCAGACCCAGTTACCAAGTAGATCAAACACACTATACAGATCCAGACCCAACACTGGAAAAAGTGTGTAATTGGCAGTGGTATCGTATTGATAAAGATAAAATACAGTTTGTGGCAAAAGTCTAAAATCAATAAAAAGACTTTATTTAACACTTACACGTTAAGTTGCCGATCCCTGAAATGATGGGCCTCCCTGGAGGATCCACCAAACTCTTGTGGATCTTAGGGAGGTGATAGTAATATGCTAAATTCGGTGTAAAAGGTATTAAATAATCTTTCTTTTTTAGTGAGTATTCCTTCTAACCATCCTGAATCAACCATTTTGATAAGATTAGCCAGAAACTTAGTTGTAGGATTAAATGTTAATAGTCTATAATATTCCGTATCTAGCAGTATACGATCTGCTTCTTTGATATAGTCTTTGATGTTCTGCAATACTATATGAGCTGCATATTACGAAAAGGGGAAACCTATATTGTTAGTATGGAAAGCATATAGGAAGAATCAGTAAAGTGTATTAATCCTCAATCTGAATCTCTTGTGTCAGCCCATTACTTCTCACATAAAACTGTTAACTCACCTACATTTATAAGTCCTACCAGGGATAGCTGATATGTAAATAGGAATAAGGCTTGAATAAGAGATTAATTAATATGCTAAAACAGAGGGATATGAACTGTAGCTAAGAAGATTAAATAGTAACTGTCTATAAAAAAACACAACAAACCACACAACAACTTTAGAGCATAAGTGATTTGAGAACAGTCTCAGTTGCTGCCCTCCGCTGCACCAAGTGAGGCAATCTTGTATATATCAAGCAAAACTCCTCATCAGACTCTTGCAGATAAGGACTTACTCCATATACAAATGTTCCGGGATCTTAATCCGACATCTGTGATTGTACCTAGGGCCACCTGGATCCCAATACTGCCTGAAAACTCCATGAGACGTCCCCAGCAGGAGCCAGATAAAGCACTCCTCTGTCATGCTTTGCAGGTGAATAATGTGTGCCTCGGAGGGGGAACAACTGCATGGCACTGCGCTTAGCAAGGGAAAGTCATGGTTCCTTTGTAGGTTCTTCATGAAACACACCTCACCCGGATCATTCCATATGCTGTTATAGTGTGGGGGGAAATGAGTGCTTCGGGGAAAGTCGCCCTGCACTCCAGCCAGAGTACACTTGTAGAGAGGAATAGGGTCAGCATTAACATGGCGCCCTACTGCTTCTGTGTAATATGCGTGTTTCTCCCAGAAGGTAGTGTAGAGAACAGCGTGGCTTGCTCGAAACCATTAGGATTTTTACCTCTCGGGCATCTGACTCTAGCCCCAAATCTATAGTCTCCCTGTCAGAGAGTGAAGTCTCCTTCTGAGATGTGCCCCCGCATTGCACTAGTCCACTTGAAAGCACATTACCCCGCTTCACCTGGACCGTCCTCAGTAGGTGAAAACAAATCGGACTGCAAAATCTCTGCAAAGGGTGACTGATAGGTCTGTAGGAGAACCCTAATGTCATCTAATATGCAGATAGCAGATACCATGGTGATCTTGGGGGATACAATGCAGCCGTGGTTTACCACAGCACGTAGTTGAAAGATGGCTGCCCTCACCCAAAAACGCCACAAGATTAAGCAGAATTGTTTGACACTACGATGTCCCCAAATCTCCAGTTTACTTATTCAAGGGCTGTGGGTTGGTAGTCACCATATAAATGTCAATTAGGCTGATCTGAACGGCCAAATATATTGAAATTTATAATATAAATAGCCGGAGCTATAGCAGCATGCGACCGTTCATAATCAGAGCTAGCTCCGCCCCCCCTAAATTCGGGTTTTAAACCTCATATAGTTATTCCAGAGGTTTTTCCAGTTCCTGATGCTATTTCAGATGTAATTTCTAGGGAATTGAATAGACTGGGTACTTCTTTTACTCCTTCTTCAAGGTTTAAGAAACTGTATCCTTTACCGACTGATAGATTAGAGTTTTGGGAAAAGATCCCTAAAGTTGATGGTACCATCTCTACTCTTGCTAAACGTACTACTATTCCTACGGCAGATAGTACTTCTTTTAAAGATCCTTTAGATAGGAAACTTGAATCTTTTTTAAGGAAGGCTTATTTATGTTCAGGTCATCTTCTTAGGCCTGCTATTTCTTTGGCTGATCTTGCTGCTGCTTCAACTTTTTGGTTAGAAACTTTAGCACAACAAGTACCAGATCATAATGTGTATAGCATTGTTAAGCTAATTCAACATGCTAATAATTTCATTTGTGATGCCATTTTTGATATCATTAGAATTGATGTCAGATATATGTCTTTAGCTATATTAGCTAGAAGAGCTTTATGGCTTAAATCTTGGAATGCTGATATGACTTCTAAATCAACGTTGCTATCTCTCTCTTTCCAAGGTAATAAATTATTTGGTTCTCAGTTGGATTCTATTATTTCAACTGTCACTGGGGGAAGGGAGCTTTTTTGCCTCAGGATAAAAAATCTAAGGGCAAATTTAGGGCTGCTAACCGTTTTCATTCCTTTCGTCAAAATAAGGAACAGAAACCTGACCCTTCCCCTAAGGGAACGGTTTCCAATTGGAAGCCTTCTCCAGTCTGGAATAAATCCAAGCCATTTAAAAAATCAAAATCAGCCCCCAAGTCTGTATGAAGGTGCGGCCCTCATTCCAGCGCAGCTGGTAGGGGGCAGACTAAGATTTTACAAGGATGTTTGGATCAATTCAATCCAAAATCATTGGATTCAGAACATTATTTCTCAAGGGTACAGAATACGTTTCAAAGTAAGACCGCCTGTGAGAAGTTTCTTTCTCTCACGCATTCCAGTGAACCCAGTAAAGGCTCAGGCTTTCCTGAAGTGTGTTTCAGACCTGGAGTTATTTGGGGTAATTGTGCCAGTTCCTTTTCAGGAACGGGGTCTGGGGTTTCATTCAAATCTTTTCATTGTTCCAAAGAAGGAGAATTCTTTCAGACCAGTTCTGGATCTGAAAATTTTTAATTGGTATGTAAGAATACCAACATTCAAGATGGTGACTATAAGGACTATTCTGCCTTTTGTTCAGCAAGGGCATTATATGTCCACAATAGACTTACAGGATGCATATCTTCATATTCCGATTCATCCAGATCTCTATCAGTTCCTGAGATTCTCTTTTCTAGACAAGCATTACCAATTTGTTGCTCTTCCTTTTGGCCTAGCAACAGCTCCAAGGATCTTTTCAAAGGTTCTCGGTGCCCTACTTGCTGTAATCAGAGAGCAGGGTATTGCTGTGTTTCCTTATTTGGACAATATCTTGGTACTTGCTCAGTCTTTACATTCTGCAGAATCTCACACGAATCAACTAGTGTTGTTTCTTCAAAGACATGGTTGGAGTATCAATTTACCAAAAAGTTCCTTGATTCCTCAGACAAGGGTAACCTTTTTAGGATTCCAAATAGATTCAGTATCCATGACTTTGTCTCTAACAGACAAAAGATGTCTGAAATTGATTTCAGCTTGGCGGAACCTTCAGTTTCTATCATTCCCTTCAGTAGCTATGTGCATGGAGGTTTTAGGTCTCATGACTGCAGCATCGGACGCGATCCCCTTTGCTCGTTTTCACATGAGACCTCTTCAGCTTTGTATGCTGAGCCAATGGTGCAGGGATTATACAAAGATATCACAATTAATATCCTTAAATCCCAATGTTCGACTATCTCTGACTTGGTGGTAAAATCACCATCGTTTAGTTCAAGGGGCCTCTTTTGTTCGTCCAACCGGGACTGTGATCACAACAGATGCAAGTCTTTCAGATTGGGGAGCTGTTTGGGGATCACTGACAGCACAAGGAGTTTGGAAATCTCAAGAGGCGAGATTACCAATCAATATTTTGGAACTCCCTGCGATTCTCAGAGCTCTTCAGTTTTGGCCTCTATTGAAGAGAGAACCGTTCATTTGTTTCCAGACAGACAATGTCACAACTGTGGTGTATGTCAATCATCAGGGTGGGACTCACAGCCCTCAAGCTATGAAATAAGTATTGTGGATACTTGTTTGGGCGGAATCCAGCTCCTGTCCAATTTCTGCAGTTCATATCCCAGGTATAGACAATAGGGGAGCGGATTATCTCAGTCGTCAAACTTTATATCCGGGAGAGTGGTCTCTCTTTTTTTTTTTTCTTTAAATATTCTTTTGTGAAAAGCGGTCCAAGTATGCACACATAGTCCTATTAAAATCACCCCCCACTATGAGATTCTGTTGAATAAAAGGAAACAATTTGACTTTAATATTATCCCAAAATTCAGTTTAAATTTATTGGGGCCATAGATGTTACAGAGAGTGAATTCCGTATTATTCATAACAATTTGTAAGATGATATATCTACAGTCCGGATCTATTTCTCTCAGAGAAATTTTATAATCTAGGGATTTATTAATTAAGATAGCTACACCACACTTCCTTCTCATAGATTCTGTGGCTATTACCTCCCCAACCCACTTAATCTCCAGTTTATTAGCTTCCTGACTGCTTAGGTGCGTCTCCTGTACAAATGCAATGTTTGGCTTCTCTTTTGCCAGAGTTTTAATAGTGAATTTGCGTTTAAGAGGTGAGGAAATCCCTCCCACTTTCCAAGAAACAATTTTAAGATGCATATATTTTTAAAAATCTATTAGCCGGCAGACCCTGCGTGGAAGGGGGAGAGGGAAAAAAAAAAAGAAAAAAAAAGGGGGAAAGGATACATAGATTATGACCTAAAAAATACCCACAAAAGAGACATAAGACTTTAATTCGTACTACACCCTCCATTCAAGCCTGATATTAACTCGAAAAAAGCTAAAAAAAAGCTAAACATCGAGTTATTTGTCACTTAATAATTTTTTAATCTCTCCCACCTCCCGATACGTTCGTCTGGCACCGTTATGTTCAACGATTATATTAGCTGGATAAACCATCCAAGCATTAAAACCTTTATTAATAAGTAGTGATGTCGCGAACCTAAACCGCCATTGAATTCAATAGGCAGGCGAACTTTAAAACCTACAAGGACTCTTTCTGGCCACAATAGTGATGGAAAAGTTGTTTCAAGGGTACTAACACCTGGACTGTCGCATGCTGGAGGGGGATCCCTGGC
This sequence comes from Bombina bombina, assembly GCF_027579735.1. NCBI lineage: Eukaryota > Metazoa > Chordata > Amphibia > Anura > Bombinatoridae > Bombina > Bombina bombina. The sequence goes on from NC_069502.1 coordinate 1,228,755,847, forward strand.
AAAACTCCCATGGAAAATTACATAGTTTATGCAGAGTCTGCTTTTAAGCCTTAATGGGCCTAAATCAACTAACATTCCCAAAGTGGCTGTCTCAAAACATCCCGGACAGAAGATAGATTGATAGATAGGATAGATAGATATACATAGATTGATAGTTAGATAGAATCGATAGAAGAGAAATAGATAGATTTGTTATATATATAATTACCCTGATAAAGTCTAATAATTAAACATGCGTTCTTCGACCCAACTAGGTTGTGTTAAGTAGTACTGTTCTTCGCACTTTCAGCCCTGTAACTCCCCCTATTGGTGGAGGTCTATATGGCGGTAATGATTACCCTGACAAAGTATAACAACAAGACACGCGGTCTGGGACCCATGGTAAGTTTGTTGTGTTAAGTAAAACTTTTCTTATCACTTGAATCCTTCTTATCCCCCCTTTTGTTGGAGCTCTATATGGCCTGCATGATTAGCCTGACAAAGTATAATAATAAAACATCTGGTCTTGGACCCATGGTAATTAGGTTGTGTTTAAGTAGTACTATTCTTATAATTGTAATCCCTGTTACTCCCCCTATCAAGGGAGGTCTATATGGCCTGCATGATTACCCTGACAAAGTATAACATCAAGACACACGGTGTTGGACCCATGATAACTAGCTTGTGTTAATTAGTACTTTTCTTAGCACTTTAATCCCTGTTCCCCCCCCCCCCTATCGGGGGTGTTCTATATGGCCTGCCTGATTACCCTGAAAAAATATAATAATAAGACATGCGGTCTGGTACCCATTTTAACTAGGTTGTGTTTTAAGTAACTACCATTCTTAGCACTTTAATCTCTGTAACTCCACCTATTTGGTGAGGTCTATACGGCCTGGATGATTACCCATACAAAATATAATAATAAGACATGTGCTCTTGGTCTGTGACCCATGGTAACTATGTTGTGTTAATTAGTAATGTCCTTCGCATTTTAATAGCTGTTACTCATACTCACCCTATCGGTGGAGGTCTATATAGCCTGCAAGATTACCCTTACAAAATATAATAACCAAATATATGCTCTGGGACCCATGGTAAGTAGGTTGTGTAAAGTAGTACTGTTCTCTGCAGTTTAATACCTGCACCCAAACCCAAAAAAAAGCTGAGTGGTCTTAGACTAACACCCATGGCTAACTCAGTTGTTTCAATTTGTACTATTTTAGCACTTTCATCCCTGTTACGGGTGGTCTACATGGCCATCATGATTAGCCGAACAAAATACTACAATCCAACCTTTGCTCAGTCTTCATAGGCCCTTCATTGGCTGTATTTTGATAGTACAGTTCTTATTATTTTTTATAGCTGATACAACACCGAATGGTGGCAGCTCTATATGGCCTGCATGATTAGCCACACCCAATACAAAAATAAATCCAAGCGGTCTTGGATTAACACCCATGGCTAACTCTGTTGTTTCAAGTAGTACTATTCTTAGCACTTTCATCTCATCATCCCTGTTACTTCCAGGACTCTCGATGGTGGTCTACATGGCCATCATGATTAGCCTTACCAAATACTACAATCCAACCTTGGCTCAGTCTTCATAAGGCCCTTCATTGGCTGTATTTTGGTAGTACTGTTCTTATTAGTTTAATACCTGATACAACACCGAATGGTGGCAGCTCTATATGGCCTGCATGAATAGCCGCACCCAAAGCCAAAAAAAAGCCAAGCGGTCTTGCACTAACACCCATGGCTAACTCTGTTGTTTCAAGTTCTACTATTCTTAGCTATTTCATCTCATCCCTGTTACTTCCAGGACTCTCAGTGGTGGTGGTCTACATGGCCATCATGATTACCCTCACCAAAATATAAAAACAATACGTGCGTGCAGGGAACCATGGTAAGGTTACTTCCTTTCGCAAAATCGAGTATAACAGTTGCAGGCAGAGGTTCTGACCCTGCATTATGGCTGCACCTCTCCCTAAAAGAGGCATGCGTTACAGAGTCTGTGGGCATGTATGCAAAGAGCTGGCCTGCCTAAAAACAGGAGCAAGGCTGTACAGGTTGTTCTCCTTCAGCCGTTTTATACGCTGTCCCACGGCCACGACCCTCAACAACCACAACAGAATGAAACACCACATATGCCATCCTTTTGAACAACAGAGTACAGGTATGGCATTGATTTTAGTTACACGGCGATATTTATTATGAACCGTGAAATTGAAAACAAAAACATGATTGGACACCCAGTACAGTACAGGTCGTTCTCCTTCGGCCTTTTTAGAATAGTGTTCCGGACCCCCAACAAAAACAACAGCAGGAAAGAGGACATATGGCATCCTTTTGAACAATAGATGACAGGTAAGTCATAGATTTTACAAAGCCATAAATCATTTTTTTGCAACTGTGAAATAAAAAAAAAATTGATTGGACACCCAGCACACTTCTTTATCCTTAGGCCTTTTTATAAGAGGCTCCTGGAGCATCAACAGAAACAACAGCATGAAAGAGGACATATGGCATCCTTGTGAACAATTGATTACAGTTAAGGCATTGATTTTAGAATCCCAGAGATCATTTATATGACCCGGGAAATAGAAAAAAACATTGATTAGACACCTAGTACACTTATTTATCCTTAGGCCTTTTTAATAAGAGGGTCCCGGAGCCTCAACCGAAACAACAGCATGAAAGAGGACATATGTCATCCTTTTAAATAATAGATTACAGGAAAGGCATTGATTGTAGAAACCCAGAGATCATTAGTTGCAACCGGGAAATAGAAAAAAACATTGATTAGACACCCAGTACACTTATTTATCCTCAGGCCTTTTTAATAAGAGGGTCCCGGAGCCTCAACCGAAACAACAGCATGAAAGAGGACATATGTCATCCTTTTCAATAATAGATTACAGGAAAGGCATTGATTTTAGAAACCCACAGATCATTATTTGCAACCAGGAAATAGAAAAAAACATTGATTAGACACCCAGTACACTTATTTATCCTCAGGCCTTTTTAATAAGAGGGTCCCGGAGCCTCAACCGAAACAACAGCATGAAAGAGGACATATGTCATCCTTTTGAATAATAGATTACAGGAAAGGCATTGATTTTAGAAACCCACAGATCAATATTTGTAACCGTGAAATCTAAAAAAACATTGATTAGACACCCAGTACACTTATTTATCCTAGGGCCTTTTTAATAAGAGGGTCCCGGAGCCTCAACCGAAACAACAGCATGAAAGAGGACATATGTCATCCTTTTGAATAATAGATTACAGGAAAGGCATTGATTTTAGAAACCCACAGATCATTATTTGCAACCGGGAAATAGAAAAAAACATTGATTAGACACCCAGTAAACTTATTTATTCTTAGGCCTTTTTAATAAGAGGGTCCCGGAGCCTCAACTGAAACAACAGCATGAAAGAGGACATATGTCATCCTTTTGAATAATAGATTACAGGAAAGGCATTGATTTTAGAAACCCACAGATCATTAGTTGCAACCGGGAAATAGAAAAAAAACATTGATTAGACACACCCAGTACACTTATTTATCCTCAGGCCTTTTTAATAAGAGGGTCCCGGAGCCTCAACCGAAACAACAGCATGAAAGAGGACATATGTCATCCTTTTGAATAATAGATTACAGGAAAGGCATTGATTTTAGAAACCCACAGATCATTATTTGCAACCAGGAAATAGAAAAAAACATTGATTAGACACCCAGTACACTTATTTATCCTCAGGCCTTTTTAATAAGAGGGTCCCAGAGCCTCAACCGAAACAACAGCATGAAAGAGGACATATGTCATCCTTTTGAATAATAGATTACAGGAAAGGCATTGATTTTAGAAACCCACAGATCAATATTTGCAACCGTGAAATCTAAAAAAACATTGATTAGACACCCAGTACACTTATTTATCCTCAGGCCTTTTTAATAAGAGGGTCCCGGAGCCTCAACCGAAACAACAGCATGAAAGAGTACATATGTCATCCTTTTGAATAATAGATTACAGGAAAGGCATTGATTTTAGAAACCCACAGATCATTATTTGCAACCGGGAAATAGAAAAAAACATTGATTAGACACCCAGTACACTTATTTATTCTTAGGCCTTTTTAATAAGAGGGTCCCGGAGCCTCAACCGAAACAACAGCATGAAAGAGGACATATGTCATCCTTTTGAATAATAGATTACAGGAAAGGCATTGATTTTAGAAACCCACAGATCATTAGTTGCAACCGGGAAATAGAAAAAAACATTGATTAGACACACCTAGTACACTTATTTATCCTCAGGCCTTTTTAATAAGAGGGTCCCGGAGCCTCAACCGAAACAACAGCATGAAAGAGGACATATGTCATCCTTTTGAATAATAGATTACAGGAAAGGCATTGATTTTAGAAACCCACAGATCATTAGTTGCAACCGGGAAATAGAAAAAAACATTGATTAGACACCCAGTACACTTATTTATCCTCAGGCCTTTTTAATAAGAGGGTCCCGGAGCCTCAACCGAAACAACAGCATGAAAGAGGACATATGTCATCCTTTTGAATAATAGATTACAGGAAAGGCATTGATTTTAGAAACCCACAGATCATTAGTTGCAACCGGGAAATAGAAAAAAACATTGATTAGACACCCAGTACACTTATTTATCCTCAGGCCTTTTTAATAAGAGGGTCCCGGAGCCTCAACCGAAACAACAGCATGAAAGAGGACATATGTCATCCTTTTGAATAATAGATTACAGGAAAGGCATTGAATTTAGAAACCCACAGATCATTAGTTGCAACCGGGAAATAGAAAAAAACATTGATTAGACACACCCAGTACACTTATTTATCCTCAGGCCTTTTTAATAAGAGGGTCCCGGAGCTTCAACCGAAACAACAGCATGAAAGAGGACATATGTCATCCTTTTGAATAATAGATTACAGGAAAGGCATTGATTTTAGAAACCCACAGATCATTTGTTGCAACCGGGAAATAGAAAAAAACATTGATTAGACACCCAGTACACTTATTTATCCTCAGGCCTTTTTAATAAGAGGGTCCCGGAGCCTCAACTGAAACAACAGCATGAAAGAGGACATATGTCATCCTTTTGAATAATAGATTACAGGAAAGGCATTGATTTTAGAAACCCACAGATCATTAGTTGCAACCGGGAAATAGAAAAAAACATTGATTAGACACCCAGTACACTTATTTATCCTCAGGCCTTTTTAATAAGAGGGTCCCGGAGCCTCAACCGAAACAACAGCATGAAAGAGGACATATGTCATCCTTTTGAATAATAGATTACAGGAAAGGCATTGATTTTAGAAACCCACAGATCATTATTTGCAACCGTGAAATCTAAAAAACATTGATTAGACACCCAGTACACTTCTTTATCCTTAGGCCTTTTTATAAGAGGCTCCTGGAGCCTCAACAGAAACAACAGCATGAAAGAGGACATATGGCATCCTTGTGAACAATTGATTACAGTTAAGGCATTGATTTTAGAATCCCAGAGATCATTTATATGACCCGGGAAATAGAAAAAAACATTGATTAGACACCCAGTACACTTATTTATCCTCAGGCCTTTTTAATAAGAGGGTCCCGGAGCCTCAACCAAAACAACAGCATGAAAGAGGACATATGTCATCCTTTTGAATAATAGATTACAGGAAAGGCATTGATTTTAGAAACCCACAGATCATTATTTGCAACCGTGAAATCTAAAAAAACATTTATTAGACACCCAGTACACTTATTTATCCTCAGGCCTTTTTAATAAGAGGGTCCTGGAGCGTCAACCGAAACAACAGCATGAAAGAGGACATATGTCATCCTTTTGAATAATAGATTACAGGAAAGGCATTGATTTTAGAAACCCACAGATCATTATTTGCAACCGGGAAATAGAAAAAAACATTGATTAAACACCCAGTACACTTATTTATCCTTAGGCCTTTTTAATAAGAGGGTCCCAGAGCCTCAACCGAAACAACAGCATGAAAGAGGACATATGTCATCCTTTTGAATAATAGATTACAGGAAAGGCATTGATTTTAGAAACCCACAGATCATTAGTTGCAACCGGGAAATAGAAAAAAACATTGATTAGACACACCCAGTACACTTATTTATCCTCAGGCCTTTTTAATAAGAGGGTCCCGGAGCCTCAACCGAAACAACAGCAAGAAAGAGGACATATGTCATCCTTTTGAATAATAGATTACAGGAAAGGCATTGATTTTAGAAACCCACAGATCATTAGTTGCAACCGGGAAATAGAAAAAAAACATTGATTAGACACCCAGTACACTTATTTATCCTCAGGCCTTTTTAATAAGAGGGTCCCGGAGCCTCAACCGAAACAACAGCATGAAAGAGGACATATGTCATCCTTTTGAATAATAGAATACAGGAAAGGCAACCGGGAAATAGAAAAAAACATTGATTAGACACCCAGTACACTTATTTATCCTCAGGCCTTTTTAATAAGAGCGTCCCGGAGCCTCAACCGAAACAACAGCATGAAAGACGACATATGTCATCCTTTTGAATAATAGATTACAGGAAAGGCATTGATTTTAGAAACCCACAGATCATTATTTGCAACCGGGAAATAGAAAAAAACATTGATTAGACACCCAGTACACTTATTTATCCTTAGGCCTTTTTCTTAAGAGGGTCTCGGAGCCTCAACCGAAACAACAGCATGAAAGAGGACATATGTCATCCTTTTGAATAATAGATTACAGGAAAGGCATTGATTTTAGAAACCCACAGATCATTAGTTGCAACCGGGGAAATAGAAAAAAAACATTGATTAGACACACCCAGTACACTTATTTATCCTCAGGCCTTTTTAATAAGAGGGTCCCGGAGCCTCAACCGAAACAACAGCATGAAAGAGGACATATGTCATCCTTTTGAATAATAGATTACAGGAAAGGCATTGAATTTAGAAACCCACAGATCATTAGTTGCAACCGGGAAATAGAAAAAAACATTGATTAGACACACCCAGTACACTTATTTATCCTCAGGCCTTTTTAATAAGAGGGTCCCGGAGCTTCAACCGAAACAACAGCATGAAAGAGGACATATGTCATCCTTTTGAATAATAGATTACAGGAAAGGCATTGATTTTAGAAACCCACAGATCATTAGTTGCAACCGGGAAATAGAAAAAAACATTGATTAGACACCCAGTACACTTATTTATCCTCAGGCCTTTTTAATAAGAGGGTCCCGGAGCCTCAACTGAAACAACAGCATGAAAGAGGACATATGTCATCCTTTTGAATAATAGATTACAGGAAAGGCATTGATTTTAGAAACCCACAGATCATTAGTTGCAACCGGGAAATAGAAAAAAACATTGATTAGACACCCAGTACACTTATTTATCCTCAGGCCTTTTTAATAAGAGGGTCCCGGAGCCTCAACCGAAACAACAGCATGAAAGAGGACATATGTCATCCTTTTGAATAATAGATTACTGGAAAGGCATTGATTTTAGAAACCCACAGATCATTATTTGCAACCGTGAAATCTAAAAAAACATTGATTAGACACCCAGTACACTTCTTTATCCTTAGGCCTTTTTATAAGAGGCTCCTGGAGCCTCAACAGAAACAACAGCATGAAAGAGGACATATGGCATCCTTGTGAACAATTGATTACAGTTAAGGCATTGATTTTAGAATCCCAGAGATCATTTATATGACCCGGGAAATAGAAAAAAACATTGATTGGACACCCAGTACACTTCTTTATCCTTAGGCCTTTTTAATAAGAGGGTCCCGGAGCCTCAACCAAAACAACAGCATGAAAGATGACATATGTCATCCTTTTGAATAATAGATTACAGGAAAGGCATTTATTTTAGAAACCCAGAGATCATTAGTTGCAACCGGGAAATAGAAAAAAACATTGATTAGACACCTAGTACACTTATTTATCCTTAGGCCTTTTTAATAAGAGGGTCCCGGAGCCTCAACCGAAACAACAGCATGAAAGAGGACATATGTCATCCTTTTAAATAATAGATTACAGGAAAGGCATTGATTTTAGAAACCCAGAGATCATTAGTTGCAACCGGGAAATAGAAAAAAACATTGATTAGACACCCAGTACACTTATTTATCCTCAGGCCTTTTTAATAAGAGGGTCCCGGAGCCTCAACCGAAACAACAGCATGAAAGAGGACATATGTCATCCTTTTGAATAATAGATTACAGGAAAGGCATTGATTTTAGAAACCCACAGATCATTATTTGCAACCGTGAAATCTAAAAAAACATTTATTAGACACCCAGTACACTTATTTATCCTCAGGCCTTTTTAATAAGAGGGTCCTGGAGCGTCAACCGAAACAACAGCATGAAAGAGGACATATGTCATCCTTTTGAATAATAGATTACAGGAAAGGCATTGATTTTAGAAACCCACAGATCATTATTTGCAACCGGGAAATAGAAAAAAACATTGATTAAACACCCAGTACACTTATTTATCCTTAGGCCTTTTTAATAAGAGGGTCCCAGAGCCTCAACCGAAACAACAGCATGAAAGAGGACATATGTCATCCTTTTGAATAATAGATTACAGGAAAGGCATTGATTTTAGAAACCCACAGATCATTAGTTGCAACCGGGAAATAGAAAAAAACATTGATTAGACACACCCAGTACACTTATTTATCCTCAGGCCTTTTTAATAAGAGGGTCCCGGAGCCTCAACCGAAACAACAGCAAGAAAGAGGACATATGTCATCCTTTTGAATAATAGATTACAGGAAAGGCATTGATTTTAGAAACCCACAGATCATTAGTTGCAACCGGGAAATAGAAAAAAACATTGATTAGACACCCAGTACACTTATTTATCCTCAGGCCTTTTTAATAAGAGGGTCCCGGAGCCTCAACCGAAACAACAGCATGAAAGAGGACATATGTCATCCTTTTGAATAATAGAATACAGGAAAGGCAACCGGGAAATAGAAAAAAACATTGATTAGACACCCAGTACACTTATTTATCCTCAGGCCTTTTTAATAAGAGCGTCCCGGAGCCTCAACCGAAACAACAGCATGAAAGACGACATATGTCATCCTTTTGAATAATAGATTACAGAAAAGGCATTGATTTTAGAAACCCACAGATCATTATTTGCAACCGGGAAATAGAAAAAAACATTGATTAGACACCCAGTACACTTATTTATCCTTAGGCCTTTTTCTTAAGAGGGTCTCGGAGCCTCAACCGAAACAACAGCATGAAAGAGGACATATGTCATCCTTTTGAATAATAGATTACAGGAAAGGCATTGATTTTAGAAACCCACAGATCATTAGTTGCAACCGGGAAATAGAAAAAAACATTGATTAGACACACCCAGTACACTTATTTATCCTCAGGCCTTTTTAATAAGAGGGTCCCGGAGCCTCAACCGAAACAACAGCATGAAAGAGGACATATGTCATCCTTTTGAATAATAGATTACAGGAAAGGCATTGATTTTAGAAACCCACAGATCGTTATTTGCAACCGGGAAATAGAAAAAAACATTGATTAGACACCCAGTACACTTATTTATCCTCAGGCCTTTTTAATAAGAGGGTCCCGGAGCCTCAACCGAAACAACAGCATGAAAGAGGACATATGTCATCCTTTTGAATAATAGATTACAGGAAAGGCATTGATTTTAGAAACCCAGAGATCATTAGTTGCAACCGGGAAATAGAAAAAAACATTGATTAGACACCCAGTACACTTATGTATCCTTAGGCCTTTTTAATAAGAGGGTCCCGGAGCCTCAACCGAAACAACAGCATGAAAGAGGACATATGTCATCGTTTTGAATAATAGATTACAGGAAAGGCATTGATTTTAGAAACCCACAGATCATTATTTGCAACCGGGAAATAGAAAAGAACATTGATTAGACACCCAGTACACTTATTTATCCTCAGGCCTTATTAATAAGAGGGTCCCGGAGCCTCAACCGAAACAACAGCATGAAAGAGGACATATGTCATCCTTTTGAATAATAGATTACAGGAAAGGCATTGATTTTAGAAACCCAGAGATAATTAGTTGCAACTGGGAAATCTAAAAAAACATTGAATAGACACCCAGTACACTTCTTTATCCATAGGCTCCAGGACCCTCAACAAAAACAAGAGCAGGGAGCTGGGCATAGGAGTACAATGGAGTGTGACAATAATAATGTGAAGGGGAAGATTGCGGAGTTGTGGCCTTTTAATTTTGTTATCGTGGGGAGTACTTGCAATGACCTTGCTCTGGTGAATCCATATCGCAAATGTGTTTTTTAAGGAACTGTTTGTCTATTTTTTTGAATATCAGCATTTGGTAAATGAAGCTCAACTTAAGGCTGGTGAGAACCGACCTTTCTTCTGGCTGTTTGCAAATGTTGTGGCTCTGGACAAACATGTGAATAAGGGGCCATCAGCCATATTCTGCACGCAACCCCTTTGATGATTGACGATAAACATGCAATCAGAGCTCGTTACTTCTGTCTAAATCATCTTCCTGGTATGGACAGGCCACTGTTTCCCACAGCAAGTCCGAAGCTTGAACTACAAGATTGTCTTGAGTATGGTAGGAAACCAAAGTTTATTTAATTCTGTACTATCACCACAAAAGCTGAACTTCTTGAAGCAAGGAAAATGCAAGCAATTTCATGTGCTTATGGATGACAAGGACGTCCACAGATCATTAGTTGCAACCGGGAAATAGAAAAAAACATTGATTAGACACCCAGTACACTTATTTATCCTCAGGCCTTTTTAATAAGAGGGTCCCGGAGCCTCAACCGAAACAACAGCATGAAAGAGGACATATGTCATCCTTTTGAATAATAGATTACAGGAAAGGCATTGAATTTAGAAACCCACAGATCATTAGTTGCAACCGGGAAATAGAAAAAAACATTGATTAGACACACCCAGTACACTTATTTATCCTCAGGCCTTTTTAATAAGAGGGTCCCGGAGCCTCAACTGAAACAACAGCATGAAAGAGGACATATGTCATCCTTTTGAATAATAGATTACAGGAAAGGCATTGATTTTAGAATCCCACAGATCATTAGTTGCAACCGGGAAATAGAAAAAAACATTGATTAGACACCCAGTACACTTATTTATCCTCAGGCCTTTTTAATAAGAGGGTCCCGGAGCCTCAACCGAAACAACAGCATGAAAGAGGACATATGTCATCCTTTTGAATAATAGATTACAGGAAAGGCATTGATTTTAGAAACCCACAGATCATTATTTGCAACCGTGAAATCTAAAAAAACATTGATTAGACACCCAGTACACTTCTTTATCCTTAGGCCTTTTTATAAGAGGCTCCTGGAGCCTCAACAGAAACAACAGCATGAAAGAGGACATATGGCATCCTTGTGAACAATTGATTACAGTTAAGGCATTGATTTTAGAATCCCAGAGATCATTTATATGACCCGGGAAATAGAAAAAAACATTGATTGGACACCCAGTACACTTCTTTATCCTTAGGCCTTTTTAATAAGAGGGTCCCGGAGCCTCAACCAAAACAACAGCATGAAAGATGACATATGTCATCCTTTTGAATAATAGATTACAGGAAAGGCATTGATTTTAGAAACCCACAGATCATTAGTTGCAACCGGGAAATAGAAAAAAACATTGATTAGACACACCCAGTACACTTATTTATCCTCAGGCCTTTTTAATAAGAGGGTCCCGGAGCCTCAACCGAAACAACAGCAAGAAAGAGGACATATGTCATCCTTTTGAATAATAGATTACAGGAAAGGCATTGATTTTAGAAACCCACAGATCATTAGTTGCAACCGGGAAATAGAAAAAAACATTGATTAGACACCCAGTACACTTATTTATCCTCAGGCCTTTTTAATAAGAGGGTCCCGGAGCCTCAACCGAAACAACAGCATGAAAGAGGACATATGTCATCCTTTTGAATAATAGAATACAGGAAAGGCATTGATTTTAGAAACCCACAGATCATTAGTTGCAACCGGGAAATAGAAAAAAACATTGATTGGACACCCAGTACACTTATTTATCCTCAGGCCTTTTTAATAAGAGGGTCCCGGAGCCTCAACCGAAACAACAGCATGAAAGAGGACATATGTCATCCTTTTGAATAAAAGATTACAGGAAAGGCATTGATTTTAGAAACCCACAGATCATTATTTGCAACCGGGAAATAGAAAAAAACATTGATTAGACACCCAGTACACTTATTTATCCTTAGGCCTTTTTATTAAGAGGGTCCCGGAGCCTCAACCGAAACAACAGCATGAAAGAGGACATATGTCATCCTTTTGAATAATAGATTACAGGAAAGGCATTGATTTTAGAAACCCACAGATCATTAGTTGCCAACCGGGAAATAGAAAAAAACATTGATTAGACACACCCAGTACACTTATTTATCCTCAGGCCTTTTTAATAAGAGGGTCCCGGAGCCTCAACCGAAACAATAGCATGAAAGAGGACATATGTCATCCTTTTGAATAATAGATTACAGGAAAGGCATTGATTTTAGAAACCCACAGATCGTTATTTGCAACCGGGAAATAGAAAAAAAACATTGATTAGACACCCAGTACACTTATTTATCCTCAGGCCTTTTTAATAAGAGGGTCCCGGAGCCTCAACCGAAACAACAGCATGAAAGAGGACATATGTCATCCTTTTGAATAATAGATTACAGGAAAAGCATTGATTTTAGAAACCCAGAGATCATTAGTTGCAACCGGGAAATAGAAAAAAACATTGATTAGACACCCAGTACACTTATTTAACCTCAGGCCTTTTTAATAAGAGGGTCCCGGAGCCTCATCCGAAACAACAGCATGAAAGAGGACATATGTCATCCTTTTGAATAATAGATTACAGGAAAGGCATTGAATTTAGAAACCCACAGATCATTATTTGAAACCGGGAAATAGAAAAAAAACATTAATTAGACACCCAGTACACTTATTTATCCTTAGGCCTTTTTAATAAGAGGGTCCCGGAGCCTCAACTGAAACAACAGCATGAAAGAGGACATATGTCATCCTTTTGAATAATAGATTACAGGAAAGGCATTGATTTTAGAAACCCAGAAATCATTAGTTGCAACCGGGAAATAGAAAAAAACATTGATTAGACACCCAGTACACTTATGTATCCTTAGGCCTTTTTAATAAGAGGGTCCCGGAGCCTCAACCGAAACAACAGCATGAAAGAGGACATATGTCATCCTTTTGAATAATAGATTACAGGAAAGGCATTGATTTTAGAAACCCACAGATCATTAGTTGCAACCGGGAAATAGAAAAAAACATTGATTAGACACCCAGTACACTTATTTATCCTCAGGCCTTTTTAATAATAGGGTCCCGGAGCCTCAACCGAAACAACAGCATGAAAGAGGACATATGTCATCCTTTTGAATAATAGATTACAGGAAAGGCATTGATTTTAGAAACCCAGAGATAATTAGTTGCAACTGGGAAATCTAAAAAAACATTGAATAGACACCCAGTACACTTCTTTATCCATAGGCCTTTTTAGCAGAGGCTCCAGGACCCTCAACAAAAACAAGAGCAGGGAGCTGGGCATAGGAGTACAATGGAGTGTGACAATAATAATGTGAAGGGGAAGATTGCGGAGTTGTGGCCTTTTAATTTTGTTATCGTGGGGAGTACTTGCAATGACCTTGCTCTGGTGAATCCATATCGCAAATGTGTTTTTTAAGGCACTGTTTGTCTATTTTTTGAATATCAGCATTTGGTAAATGAAGCTCAACTTAAGGCTGGTGAGAACCGACCTTTCTTCTGGCTGTTTGCAAATGTTGTGGCTCTGGACAAACATGTTAATAAGGGGCCATCAGCCATATTCTGCACGCAACCCCTTTGATGATTGACGATAAACATGCAATCAGAGCTCGTTACTTCTGTCTAAATCATCTTCCTGGTATGGACAGGCCACTGTTTCCCACAGCAAGTCCGAAGCTTGAACTACAAGATTGTCTTGAGTATGGTAGGAAACCAAAGTTTATTTAATTCTGTACTATCACCACAAAAGCTGAACTTCTTGAAGCAAGGAAAATGCAAGCAATTTCATGTGCTTATGGATGACAAGGACGTCCTGTCCTGTGGTGCACAGAGATGGAGAGGATTTTGGGCCTCCCTGTACACTACCCAGATGTCTCCAACATCACCAGAAACACAAGACAGTGACTCTTGGGAAGTTCCTGGAGTGTTCCGGTAGCCATCTCTTTGCGCCCCGAAAGGAATACTTTATCAGTGTTTTTGTATACATCCGACAACAGCTTTGGAGACTGTGGTGACGCACATGTTATTTACTGTTGTTCCAGCTGTGGCAATATCAATTGGCATTAAAAAGGTAAGATTTGGGGGGGCGGATCCTATAGCTGTTGCGGTAGGACGTGTGTTTGAGGAGCTCCAGGTCTTACAAGTTACTTTGGAGTTAGTTTTCAACCTTAATTTAATTTTCTTTTTGGGATTCATAGTCACACTTTCTGGGGCTATCCAAGATGAGCCTGGAGATACCTTACTCATATCGGCTTACCTATGTTCCTCAGCTGACTGCGTTACAGCTAGCCGCAAGACTGAGAGGCCTCTCTAGCCTGATAGTGCTGTCAAAGCTGCCGCCAATATACCCACCCAGGACCCTGGGTTATCAAACCAGTTCTATAGTAACTGGACAACTCGTTAATCACAACTATTGACAAAGAGAAGGAAAAGCACTAGTCACCCCTTATATCAACGGGTATGGAGACCTATATTTTGTCTTTCCAATATGGCGCTGGACACCAAAAAAATCCTGAATGAAGTGAAAGCCATGCTAGATGCGCACTTCCTCAGCCTGCATGAAGCACTACAGGAGGAATTCACATCCCTAAAGGGGGCTTGCGCTAAAGCAGTAAGAGGAGCACAACCTTTGCCTGAACCACACAAGCACTCGACCCAGGCACCTGAAATCTACAAAGTTGACACAATCCGTCTGACCCTGTCAGAAGATGGTACCGGCCCACATACAGAAGAGGCGATGGAGCAAGCAGCTCTCTGGGAGCAGGGAGCTGCGGTGCATATAGGCGCTGAGTGTGCGGGGGTGAGCCCTTCAAGAGGAGTGGAACACTAGATACTTTGGCAGCAAGTCGCAGCTTACCCTGACAGACAGAGGGCCAGAGGGCCGTACGCCACTGGAGCACCCCACAGTGTTTGGGAGCCGCAGCCCTTGTTTACACATCTCCCGACCATCTTTTCTCTTACCGGGGATGCATCTGGGGCTTGTCTACCTAAACTAAGCTGTGACACCTTTCACACATGTTATGGTGAACCAAAGAAGGAGAACACTGTCAAGGACATTGCGCTACAGGCATTGCAGCTCAACGTGAATAACAGCCTGGACCCATGGGCCAATTGGTCAACCAAGATCATTAAGGTGCCTGCTCTCAATACCTGTGGCCCAAAACCATCATTCCTTCAGTACGGCTTTACCCCTCCATTGGAACCAGAACAGTTAGAGGCTTGCAGCCCCCTCGGAAAGCAGCTTCCTTACCATGTGCTTACGGCTCGGGCTAGCGCGAGACTACTTGACAGACATGGAGTGGGCTGGAGCTTGAGTCATAGCTGCCGACTAGATGAGGTACAGTACAGTCGTGGGGGAGTGTTTGACCCTGGGTGCTTATTTAGTCCATCTGAACCGAGGGTTGTGGACGCTACCTAAGCGAACTTTATTTGGAGACTAGTGACGCACATTTTATGCACGCTGTGGTAATTGCAATTTGCATTAAAAAGAATCTGCTAACAACCACTACCTAGGACCACACCTGACTCCTGAAGTCATGCTTCAGTTAGTAACTCAAGTTAAATTATTTTTTTTTTTTTTATTATGCTCAGCAGATTCAAAACATACCATTCTTCTAGTCATATCACATGACATGTCAAAATGCTGCATGGAAAATGGCAGTGTGCAAAGTCATAATCTTAGTGAACCTATTAAGTGCATTAAATTTTCTAAAATAAACAAAAATACAGAGGAAAAAAAAAAAAAAGGAAAGAGGACATATGGCATCCTTTTGAACAATAAATTACATTTAAGGCATTGATTTGAGAAACCCAGAGATAATTTGTTGCAACCGGGAAATCTTAAAAAACCTTGATTAGACACCCAGTACACTTATTTATCCTTAGGCCTTATTAGCAGAGGCTCCAGGACCCTCAACAAAACCAGCAGCAGGAAAGAGGACATATGGCATCCTTTTGAAAAATAGGTTTCTGGAAAGGCATTGATTTTAGAAAACCGGGGATAATTTGTTTCAACCGGGAAATCTAAAAAAACATTGATTAGACACCCAGTACACATATTTATCCTTAGGCCTTTTTAGCAGAGGCTCCAGGACCCTCAACAGAAACAACAGCATGAAAGAGGACATATGGCATCCTTGTGAACAATTGATTACAGTTAAGGCATTGATTTTAGAATCCCAGAGATCATTTATATGAACCGGGAAATAGAAAAAAACATTGATTGGACACCCAGTACACTTCTTTATCCTTAGGCCTTTTTATAAGAGGCTCCCGGAGCCTCAACCGAAACAACAGCATGAAAGAGGACATATGGCATCCTTGTGAATAATAGATTACAGGAAAGGCATTGATTTTAGAAACCTGGGGATAATTTGTTGCAACCGTGAAATCTAAAAAAACATAGATTAGACACCCAGTACACTTCTTTATCCTTAGTCCTTTTTATCAGAGGCTCCCGGAGCCTCAACAGAAACAACAGCATGAAAGAGGACATATGGCATCCTTGTGAATAATAGATTACAGGAAAGGCATTGATTTTAGAAACCCGGGGATAATTTGTTGCAACCGTGAAATCTAAAAAAACATTGATTAGACACCCAGTACACTTATTTATCGTTAGGCCTTTTTAGCAGAGGCTCCAGGACCCTCAACAAAACCAGCAGCAGGAAAGAGGACATATGGCATCCTTTTGAAAATTAGATTACAGGAAAGGCATTGATTTTAGAAACCTGGGGATAATTTGTTGCAACCGTGAAATAAAAAAAAAACATTGATTAGACACCCAGTACACTTATTTATCCTTAGGCCTTTTTAGCAGAGGCTCCAGGACCCTCAACAAAACCAGCAGCATGAAAGAGGACATATGGCATCCTTTTGAAAATTAGATTACAGGAAAGGCATTGATTTTAGAAACCTGGGGATAATTTGTTGCAACCGTGAAATCTAAAAAAACATAGATTAGACACCCAGTACACTTCTTTATCCTTAGGCCTTTTTATAAGAGGCTCCCGGAGCCTCAACAGAAACAACAGCATGAAAGAGGACATATGGCATCCTTGTGAATAATAGATTACAGGAAAGGCATTGATTTTAGAAACCCGGGGATAATTTGTTGCAACCGTGAAATCTAAAAAAAACATTGATTAGACACCCAGTACACTTATTTATCCTCAGGCCTTTTTAGCAGAGGCTCCAGGACCCTCAACAAAACCAGTAGCAGGAAAGAGGACATATGGCATCCTTTTGAAAATTAGATTACAGGAAAGCCATTGATTTTAGAAACCCAGAGATAATTTGTTGCAACCGGGAATTTGAATCAAACAAATGATTTGATGGACACCCAGTACACTTCTTTCTCCTTCGGCCTTTTTATAAGAGGGTCCAGGACCCTCAAAAAAAACACCAGCAGGAAAGAGGACGTATGGCATCCTTTTGAACAATAGAGTACAGGTACAGCATTGATTTTAGAAACCCACAGATAATTGTTTGGAAAAGTGAAATAGCCCCAAAAACCATGCTTGGACTCCCACTCCAGGTCGTTCTCCTTCAGCCTTTTTATAAGAGGGTCCAGCACCCTCAACAGAAACAATTGCAGGAAACACCACCACATATTCCATCCTTTTGCACAAGCGAGTACAGGTATGGCATCCATTTTAGAAACCCAGAGATAATTGAGAGGAACCAGGAACATTTTTCTAAAAATTTGATGGGGCACCCATTACAGGTCGTTCTCCTTCAGCCTTTTTATACCATGGGCCACGACCCGCAACAGGCACAACAGCATGAAACACCACATATGCCACCCTTTTGCACAATAGAGTACAGGTATGGCATAGATGGAACACGGAGATAATTTAGAGCAACCAAGAGACGAATAAAGATGCTTGGTCGGTCCTCCTCCTTCAAATTTGTGGCATTTTGCGTTCAATTTAATGGTCCACCAGATATGAGTGGTGTGCTAAGTTGTACAATTCGTAACAGTTTAATCACTAGTGTTATGTGCCTTATTTTTTTTATTTGAGTTTTGTACCCACAGAGCTGCAGCAGAGGCCAGAAAAATTAGGAATGTACAAATGACTGAACAATTTGGGTATTGTTGTAGCAACTGCTGTAGAAGCGGCCAGAAAAATTTGATGTTTGTAAAACATTTATAAAGTGCCCTAAAAGCTTGTGGCTTGAACACTAGTTGTTGGCGGATAAGTCAAGCAAGTCCTCCGGCTTTATAACAACAAAAAAAAGGCCAGCCTGTGTATCAGTTGTAGCCCAAGCCAGCTCATCTCATCATCAGGCCTTTTTTATTCAAATGTATCGCCCAATGTCAGTCCCTTCGGGATCCAGCCCTCATTTTTATAAAAGTGAGATAGTCAAGGCTTTTTTGACCTAGGCGACTTCTCTTCTCAGTGACAAAACCTCCTGCTGCACTGAAAGTCCTTTCGGACAGGACACTTGAAGCGGGGCAGGCCAGAAGTTCCATTGCAAATTGGGATAGCTCAGGCCACAAGTCCAGCCTGCACACCCAGTAGTCAAGGGGTCCATCGCTCCTGAGAGTGTCGAGATCCGCAGTTAAAGCTAGGTAGTCTGCTACCTGTCGGTTGAGTCTTTCTCTAAGGCTGGATCCCGAAAGGCTCTGATGGTGCATGGGAGTTAAAAAGGTACGCATGTCCTCCATCAACAAGACGTCAGGAAAGCGTCCTGTCCTTGCCGCCATGGTCGTGGGAGGAGGAGGAGGATTAATTTCATCTCTTCCCCTGTTACATTCCCGTGGTGCTGTGACATCACCCTTATACGCTGTGTAAAGCATAGTTTTTAATTTATTCTTAAAATGCTCCATCCTTTCCGACTTGCGGGAATTTGGTAACATTTCAGGCACTTTATGCTTATACCGGGGGGTCGAGGAGCGTGGACACCCAGTACAGGTCGTTCTCCTTCAGCTTTTTTATACGAGGGTCCCTCAACAGGCACGACAGCATGAAAGAACCCATTTGAACAAGGTTGGATGCCGAGCTAATCATGTCCCGTTCCTCCTCCTCACTGATCTCACTGATGGTATCTTCTTCCCCCCAGCCACGTACAACACCACGGGTACCAGAGAGGTGACAACAACGAGCACCCTGGGATGCCTGTTGTGCTCGGTCTTCCTCCTCCTCCTCCTCAAAGCCACATTCCTCCTCTGACTCCTCTTCCTCACAATCCTCTTCCTGCATTGCTGCAGGTCCAGCAAGCGATGCTGATTCGGCTGTTTGTGGGGGTGATGGACACCACAACTCTTCCGCTTCCTCTTCACGCTCATCTACGGCCTGATCCAGCACTCTTCGCAGGGCACGCTCCAGGAAGAAAACAAATGGTATGATGTCACTGATGGTGCCTTCGGTGTGACTGACAAGGTTTGTCACCTCCTCAAAAGGATGCATGAGCCTACAGGCATTGCGCATGAGCGTCCAGTAATTTGGAAAAAATATCCCCAGCTCCCCAGAGGCTGGCCTAGCACCCCGGTCATACAAATACTCATTAACAGCTTTTTCTTGTTGGAGCAGGCGGTCAAACATTAGGAGTGTTGAATTCCACCGTGTCGGGCTGTCGCAAATCAAGCGCCTCACTGGCAGGTTGTTTCGACGCTGGATATCGGAAAAGTACGCCATGGCCATGTAGGAACGCCTGAAATGGCCACACACCTTCCTGGCCTGCTTCAGGATGTCCTGTAAGCCTGGGTACTTATGGACAAATCGTTGTACAATTAGATTACACACATGTGCCATGCACGGCACATGTGTCAACTTGCCCAATTTCAATGCCGCCACCAAATTACTTCCATTGTCAGAAACAACCTTGCCAATCTCCAGTTGGTGCGGAGTCAGCCACTGATTCACCTGTGCGTTCAGGGCGGTCAGGAGTGCTGGTGCGGTGTGACTCTCCGCTTTCAGGCAAGTCAACCCCAAGACGGCGTGACACTGCCGTACCCGGGATGTAGCATAGTACCTGGGGAGCTGGGGGGGTGCCATAGGTGTGGAGCAAGACGCAGAAGTTGAAGAGGACTCAGCCGAGGAAGAGGTTATGGAAGAGGATGGAGTAGGAGGAGTAGAGGAGGTAGCAGCAGGCCTGCCTTCAAGTCGTGGCGGTGTCACCAACTCTTCTGCAGAGCCACGCATTCCATGCTTGTCAGAAGTCAGCAGGTTTACCCAATGCGCAGTGTAGGTGATATACCTGCCCTGACCATGCTTTGCAGACCAGCTATCCGTGGTCATATGGACCCTTGCCCCAACGCTGTGTGCCAGACATGCCATAACTTCCTTTCTCACAACAGAGTACAGGTTTGGGATTGCCTTTTGTGAAAAGAAATTTCTGCCAGGTACCTTCCACTGCGGTGTCCCAATAGATACAAATTTTTTGAAAGCATCAGACTCCACCAGCTTGTATGGTAAAAGCTGGCGGGCTAAGAGTTCAGACAAGCCAGCTGTCAGACGCCGGGCAAGGGGGTGACTTTGAGAAATTGGCTTCTTACGCCCAAACATGTCCTTGACAGACACCTGACTGTGGGCAGATGACCAGGAACTGCTACGTAAGAGAGACTGAGTGGAGGATGGTTGAGAGGGGGCAAGGAGGACAGCACTGGTTGACGTGGCTGAAGATGCTGGAGGAGGAGGGCGGCTTTCACTTTGTGTGCTGCTTCTACTCATGTGTTCTTCCCATCTGCGTTTGTGATCGGAGACCATGTGCCTTCGCAAAGCAGTTGTACCTAGGTGGGTGTTGGACTTCCCATGACTCAGGTTGCAAATGGCATCGCTGTTGTCAGAGGCAGACACACACAAAAAATGCCACACTGCTGAGCTCTGCGATGACGGCATTCTGGTGGTGGCAACAGCATGCGTTGATGGGCGTCGGCGTGCTGTCTGGCTGACCCCTGGTGACGATGCATGCTGTCTGACTGTGCCACTAGCTCCTTGAGACGACCTCCCCATGCTTCCAAATCATCTCCTTCTCCTCCTCTCTGTCTCCCCATCTGAACTTTCCCCCTCTTCTTCTTCTTCTCTTCTAGCAGGCACCCACGTGACATCCACCGACACATCATCATCAACCGCTTCACTTGTATCTAAAACATCAAGAAAGGAATCAGCAGCAGGTACAACATCATCATCATCATCACACCGTTCCTCCATGTCGGTAATGCTGCCTGACTGAGACTGATCACTATTATCTACTTCCTCTGTCAATGATGGTTGCGCATCACTCATTTCTTCCAAATGATGTGTCAATAACTCCTGTGACAGATCAAGTGAAGCGGCTGTGGTGCTAGTGTTGGTGGTGGCGACAGGCGGGCAAGTGGCACTGGTCACTTGAGACGTGCCCAAAGCCCAGCTGGACTTAGATGGTGCGTCAAGGTTAGGAGGACTAGCAGCGGAAGCTGAAGAAGATTGGGTGTCCTGTGTTAGCTATTCAACTAAGTCCTCCTCAGAAGTTTTTGCGTCCCCCCTGGCACCCGGCGTCTGAAAAATGTGCATATTTGTAGGGTCTAAAGGAATCACAGCACCACGACCACGACCACGGAACCTGCGGGGTGGCCTGCCTCTGCCTGTCATTTTTTTTAAAATAGACGCTAACAATACTATTACACCAATTGAGTGGTGGCACTGTGAAAGTGGGCACAGTATACGCTGTGAGACTGACAACAACAAAAAAGACAGATGTTTTAAAAATCACAAATTGTTAATTTTTTTAAATATTACAAGTACTGTGACAACAAATATGATTGTTTGGCACTAGTTGGCAAATGGGCCTGTCTGGCACACACGCTGGGAGAAAGGAAACTGCAATTCAATGGCACTAGGAGACTGAAGAATCACAGTCAAAACAGTTATGATTAACAAAAATTCCAATCCTGTTACAATAAATATGAGTGGTGGCACTAATTGGCTAGTTGGGACTGGCACACAGGCAGGCAGGCAGGAGGAACATGCAATTCAAGGGCACTAGTAGACTGCAGATTGACAGTCAAAACAGTGATGATTGACAAATTTTGCAATACTGTTAAAAGAAATATGATTGCTGGCACTAATTGGATAGTTGGGCCTGGCACACAGGCTGGCAGGCAGTAGAAAAGTGCAATTCAATGGCACGAGCAAACTGAGGATTAAGATCAACAATCAAATTTTTTTTAATTTTAATTAGTAACTATACTGTGACAACAATTATGATTGGTGTAAATAGTTGGCAAGACGGCATGGCACAAAAGGCTGGCAGGCAGGAGGTAAATGCAATTCAAGGACACTAGGAGACTGATTACTGACAGTCAAAACAGTGATGATTGACAATTTTTGCAATACTGTTAAAAGAAATATGATTGCTGGCAATAATTGGCTAGGTGGGCCTGGCACACAGCAGGCTGCAAGGCAGGAGGAAAGTGCAATTCACTGGCACCAGCAAACTGAGGATTCACAACAACTATTAACAAAAATTTTAATTTTTAATTACTAAGAATACTGTGACAACAAATATGATTGGTGTAAATATTTTTCAAGTAGGCCTGGCACACAGGCTTGGAAGGCAGTAGAAAAGTGCAATTCTAGGGCACGAGCAAACTGAGGATTAAGATCAACAATCAAGAATTTTTTAATTTTAATAAGTAACTATACTGTGACAACAATTATGATTGGTGTAAATAGTTGGCAAGACGGCCTGGCACAAAAGGCTGGCAGGCAGGAGGTAGATGCAATTCAAGGACACTAGGAGACTGATTACTGACAGTCAAAACAGTGATGATTGACAATTTTTGCAATACTGTTAAAAGAAATATGATTGCTGGCAATAATTGGCTAGGTGGGCCTGGCACACAGCAGGCTGCAAGGCAGGAGGAAAGTGCAATTCACTGGCACCAGCAAACTGAGGATTCACAACAACTATTACCAAAAATTTTAATTTTTAATTAATAAGAATACTGTGACAACAAATATGATTGGTGTAAATATTTTTCAAGTAGGCCTGGCACACAGGCTTGGAAGGCAGTAGAAAAGTGCAATTCTAGGGCACGAGCAAACTGAGGATTAAGATCAACAATCAAGAATGTTTTAATTTTAATAAGTAACTATACTGTGACAACAATTATGATTGGTGTAAATAGTTGGCAAGACGGCCTGGCACAAAAGGCTGGCAGGCAGGAGGTAAATGCAATTCAAGGACACTAGGAGACTGATTACTGACAGTCAAAACAGTGATGATTGACAATTTTTGCAATACTGTTAAAAGAAATATGATTGCTGGCAATACTTGGCTAGGTGGGCCTGGCACACAGCAGGCTGCAAGGCAGGAGGAAAGTGCAATTCACTGGCACCAGCAAACTGAGGATTCACAACAACTATTACCAAAAATTTAAATTTTTAATTATTAAGAATACTGTGACAACAAATATGATTGGTGTAAATATTTTTCAAGTAGGCCTGGCACACAGACTTGGAAGGCAGTAGAAAAGTGCAATGCTAGGGCACGAGCAAACTGAGGATTAAGATCATCAACAATCAAGAATTTTTTAATTTTAATTAGTAACTATACTGTGACAACAATTATGATTGGTGTAAATAGTTGGCAAGACGGCCTGGCACAAAAGGCTGGCAGGCAGGAGGTAAATGCAATTCAAGGACACTAGGAGACTGATTACTGACAGTCAAAACAGTGATGATTGACAATTTTTGCAATACTGTTAAAAGAAATATGATTGCTGGCAATAATTGGCTAGGTGGGCCTGGCACACAGCAGGCTGCAAGGCAGGAGGAAAGTGCAATTCACTGGCACCAGCAAACTGAGGATTCACAACAACTATTAACAAAAATTTTAATTTTTAATTACTAAGAATACTGTGACAACAAATATGATTGGTGTAAATATTTTTCAAGTAGGCCTGGCACACAGGCTTGGAAGGCAGTAGAAAAGTGCAATTCTAGGGCACGAGCAAACTGAGGATTAAGATTAACAATCAAGATTTTTTTAATTTTAATTAGTAACTATACTGTGACAACAATTATGATTGGTGTAAATAGTTGGCAAGACGGCCTGGCAGAAAAGGCTGGCAGGCAGGAGGTAGATGCAATTCAAGGACACTAGGAGACTGATTACTGACAGTCAAAACAGTGATGATTGACAATTTTTGCAATACTGTTAAAAGAAATATGATTCCTGGCAATAATTGGCTAGGTGGGCCTGGCACACAGCAGGCTGCAAGGCAGGAGGAAAGTGCAATCCAATGGCACCAGCAAACTGAGGATTCACAACAACTATTACCAAAAATTTAAATTTGTAATTATTAAAAATACTGTGACAACAAATATGATTGGTGTAAATATTTTTCAAGTAGGCCTGGCACACAGGCTTGGAAGGCAGTAGAAAAGTGCAATTCTAGGGCACGAGCAAACTGAGGATTAAGATCAACAATCAAGAATTTTTTAATTTTAATTAGTAACTATACTGTGACAACAATTATGATTGGTGTAAATAGTTGGCAAGACGGCCTGGCACAAAAGGCTGGCAGGCAGGAGGTAAATGCAATTCAAGGACACTAGGAGACTGAATACTGACAGTCAAAACAGTGATTATTGACAATTTTTGCAATAATGTTAAAAGAAATATGATTGCTGGCAATAATTGGCTAGGTGGGCCTGGCACACAGCAGGCTGCAAGTCAGGAGGAAAGTGCAATTCAATGGCACCAGCAAACTGAGGATTCCCAACAACTATTACCAAAAATTTAAAATTTTAATTATTAAGAATACTGTGACAATAAATATGATTGGTGTAAATATTTTTCAAGTAGGCCTGGCACACAGGCTTGGAAGGCAGTAGAAAAGTGCAATTCTAGGGCACGAGCAAACTGAGGATTAAGATCATCAACAATCAAGAATTTTTTAATTTTAATTAGTAACTACACTGTGACAACAATTATGATTGGTGTAAATAGTTGGCAAGATGGCCTGGCACAAAAGGCTGGCAGGCAGGAGGTAAATGCAATTCAAGGACACTAGGAGACTGAATACTGACAGTCAAAACAGTGATGATTGACAATTTTTGCAATACTGTTAAAAGAAATATGATTGCTGGCAATAATTGGCTAGGTGGGCCTAGCACACAGCAGGCTGCAAGGCAGGAGGAAAGTGCAATTCAATGGCACCAGCAAACTGAGGATTCACAACAACTATTACCAAAAATTTTAATTTTTAATTATTAAGAATACTGTGACAACAAATATGATTGGTGTAAATATTTTGAAAGTAGGCCTGGCACACAGGCTTGGAAGGCAGTAGAAAAGTGCAATTCTATGGCACGAGCAAACTGAGGATTAAGATCAACAATCAAATTTTTTTTTAATTTTTATTAGTAACTATACTGTCTGTGACAACAATTATGATTGGTGTAAATAGTTGGCTAGATGGCCTGGCACAAAAGGCTGGCAGTGGCAGGCAGGAGGTAAATGCAATTCAATGGCACTAGGAGACTGAATATTTGCAGTCCAAAAAATAATGATTTTTATTTTTTAATATACTGTTAGAAGAATTATGATTGGTGCCACTAATTGGCTAGTTGGGCCTGGCACACAGGCTGGCAGATATGAGTCGTGGATGGTAGGTAGGGCAGCAATTTAACACAGTATGCTGTGTAAGTGACAAAAACACAGGCCTGATAGAAAATTAAGTTAGATTACACTAGCAAAATATTTTAAAATTTTAGATTTTAATATTAAAATTATGTTAAGATGTGCAATGCACATATGACTCTATGAGTGGTCGCACTGGCTGGCTGCTACGTAGGGCAGCAATTAACAACAGTATGCTGTGTAAGTCAGATAGACAGTTAGACACAGGCCTGATAGAAAATAAAATTAGATTACACTAGCATAATGATTTAAAGACTTTTTTGGGGGAATTTAAAGAAAAAGGTTAAGCACATACATATGAGTCGTGGCTGATAGCCTTGGAAGGGCAGCTATTAAAAACAGTAGGCTTTGTAAGTCAGATACACACACGCCTGATAGAAAATACTATTAGATTACACTAGACAAATGATTTAAATTATTTTTTGGGGGTGGAAATTAAAAAAAGGTTAAACACATATGAGTCGTGGCTCATAGACTAGGGAGGGCAGAAAGTAAACACAGTAGGCTCTGTATGTCAGCAAAACACACAGGCCTGATAGAAAATTATATTAGATTACACTATCAAACAAATTTAAACTTTTTTTTTTATATTTAAATTAAGGTGAAGAAGATATGAGTGCTGGGTGGCTGCCTGGCACAGACCAATTAACCAAAAGACTGAAAAAAAACGAGGTATATTAATGCTGAGTGAGCCTGACAGACACAGGCCTGATAGTAAATGTAATTAGATTACACTAGCAAAATTTTGAACCAGAGTATATGCTGTGTGACACAGGCCTGATAGAAAATTAAAAAAAATTACACTAGCAAAATAATTAAATTTGTTGGTTAGTTAAATTTAAACTAATGTTGTTAGGGAGATATCAGTGGTGGCAGTAATCACAGCATATGCTGTGAGCCTTAAACACACAGCCTGAAAGCCAGGCAAATGCTAATAAAAAAAAAAAAGAAAAAAAAAAAAAAACGGCACGAAATATAGCCCTAAAAAGGGCTTTTTGGGGTGCTGTGCTTGCAGCAGAGATGAGTGGAGTCCTTCTGGACTGTAAATACACTAGCCTAGCTATGTTTTTCCTATTAATGTCAGGAGCAAAAACACAACACGTCCTTTCATTAAGAAAGCAAGGTCGTTATGAATCTAAAATGGCGGATTCCGAGTAGCTGGGACACTCTGTGAGGGAGTGTCTGATGTTGATTGGCTCTAATGTGTCAGGCGGCTGTGACATAAAGGGTCAAAGTTTCCTCAATGATGACACATAGGGGCGCATCGCCATGTGTTCGCCCACAAACGCGAATGCGAACAAGCTATGTTCGCTGTGAACCGTTCGCGGGCGAACAGTTCGGGACATCACTATTAATAAGTTGTGAGCAATACGGTGCCATTGACTTCCTCTTCGAGGAGGTTTCCACTGAGTAATCCTGGAATAACAAAATCCTGTTATTCCCAAACACCAGTGGGTCACTTCTTTTTTTAAATAGTCTCAAGAATTCAATCTTATCCTGAAAATTCAGAACTCTAAAAATGCACATCCTGTTTTGGGGCGGGCATTCAGGCTGGATTTTCTAGGGGCCAGCTTTGTGGGCTCTCTCTATGGCAACTGGAAGCTGCTGCTGGGAGAAACCTAGAGCCTGTGGTAATACAAATTATGTAAATTGGAGTAGGTCCCCAAATTCCGTGGTCTCCGGGAGGCCAATAATTCAAATATTATTGCGTCTGGAATGATCTTCCAGATCGTCCAGACGCAATTGCAGGTTGGCAATTTTAGAGTCCTGTTTTGTTATAATATCACCTTGCACATTCACTTGGTCTTCCAATTCAGAGACTCTATTCTCAACCTCTAACATTCTATTTGAAAATTGTTTGACTTCCATAGAGAGGTTGGATATTACTGCAGAGATTGACCCTAACTCAGTTTTAATAATCTCAAATCGGGGTGTAAATAGCTCTGTTAGATGGGTGATCAACATCTGTGTATCACATATATTAGGCAATACCTCATTAGAACCATTTAAACTAGGCTCACCCAGCTTAGCTTTTTTCTCTTTACCTTTAACAGGCATTCTGGGCGAAGAAGCTTTAGCGTATATAATGAATCTTTCCATAAAAGAAAAATAAAGTGTTGTAGTGTGTAAAAAGGAAAAAGGGAAAAAAAAGGGAAATTCACTAGTTTTTTTATTTTTGGTTTCTATTTCTCCTTTTTTCCTCCGTTATTCCTTTCCCTTTTCCCCTTTTGGAAACAAGATAATTAGTGATAGAAGGGAGAAGCGGGGGGGGGGGGGGGGGACCAACAGGTCTCCCTCCCTCCACTCCCTTTTTGGTGCTTAAGCAAAACTTTATATGTGTTGTCTTACATCTCCTATATTAGGAGAAAGAAGAGAGAAAAAACACAAACAAAAAAAACAAAAAAAAAAGTGTGAAAAAAGTGAACACTCTAGTATACCTCTTGTGTACTCTAACTTCTCAAGAGAGCAATGTGAATATGCATGTATCAGTTATCTTAAATCTCCTACCCTAGGAGAAAAAACAAAAAAAGGTGAAAAGTGAAAACAAAAATATCACCCTGAAGAGAGTATTAACACTCTAGTGACCCTCTTATATACTCTCCTTCTCAACGAGAGCAGTGTAAAATAAAATACCCCTAATTAGTGTGTAAATACTGCAATCCAGAACACCTGCTTGGCGTGCCCTTATCAGCTCTAATGAAAACAGAAACAGCAATAAAGTAACGCTTTGTTGCCCCTACAGTGATATACAGACTCAGAAAGGCTACTGTAATATGACCGGGGTTCAGTGGTTCAGCAGTTTCCTTTAGGGAATTCTAATATCTACCATAAGGCTAGAACCTCAAAAACCAGAAGCAGCAGGGGAGACACCAACAAACTGCAGCTTTGATTATATATACAATATACAAAAATCTTCCCCAGCTGCTTTTAACTCATGTAGTTAGCTGGTATTATAGAATGTCAAAAAAAAGAGAAAAAAAAATGTCCAATATGACTGGCTTCTGACCACCTGGCTAGTAGGGCACTTGATGGTTATAGAAGACTCCCATCTGTCCAGTATAAGCCAGAGGGCCGATTAACACGATGTCTTCTTTCTCCCTTGTCTTTTTTTTCTTTTCTTTTTTTCCCACCACCGGAACAGTCAATCAATTCTTACAAAGAGTGAACTTCACCCGGCACTTGACGATGTATATTATATAAATAATCAGCCCAAAAAGCCTTTAGTCTAATCCAAACTCAGCGGAGAAATGACAAGATTTATATCACAAGGGTAGCGCAGAAAGGAGAAGTCAGTACCTGTAAGCTGCTGGGAAAAGGAATCTCATCCCTATCTGCCGCTGGCCGCTCACCCCTCGCAATCTCCGACAATGCCTAGAATGCAGCCACCAGACAGGGATCCTACAGCCGGTCAATTCAATTTGAGTACCGACCTCCTCCAAGTAGGGCTTAGTTATCGAAATCCCAGGACCTTTTCAGGGGGTAGAGCCACACAGGTAACCGACCAAGCGGCTACAAATTATGAGCATCTTACTGATGAATATCCGATGCTGCAGTCACCATGTACAGGATCTAGCTATACCGCGCAGCACCACCAGCCAGCTGATCAAAAGGCGGTTTGTAGACCTTCGATATCTGCCGGTAACGGGCCCCGTATTCTACAAGTGTCTGCGCCCAGAAGCCGTACCTCCAGCCTATCACATAGGCTATTTCTTAGCAGCAAGGTTGCTATCTGCTGACTGAATCGGCTTCTCTCCCACAGTGGGTAAACATTTTCGATCTGCTTCCTTCCTTGCGGTAGCTTGCGGGGTGATGCCCCGAGGGAAATTAAAAAGTTCAGCAACGGATTGCTAGCACCATCGGCTAGAGAAGACTCCAGAACTCGGGCTGGCCGTAGCCTCGCAGGGCCTCACACACTATCCTGGCAAGCTCTCCA
Organism: Bombina bombina; assembly: GCF_027579735.1. NCBI lineage: Eukaryota > Metazoa > Chordata > Amphibia > Anura > Bombinatoridae > Bombina > Bombina bombina. The sequence continues at coordinate 1,228,785,778 of NC_069502.1, forward strand.
GGGCAAGTGGCTTGGAGTGGGGAGCAATGAATCAGTGTCCTCTCACAACGCAGGTATGCAGGTAAACTGCACAGCACCTCCCCCAATGGAAGTCCTCACTAATGCTAGTGGTCTCTTCACCCAGATGTGTTTTTTCAAATGTTCAGATGTGGGGGCTTCCAGAAATAGATCTGATGGCATCTCATCTAAACAAGAAACTTCCCAGGTACCTGTCCAGGTCCAGGGACCCTCATGAGGAAGCAATGAATGCATTGACACATCCTTGGTGTTATTAACCTGCTTATATTTTCCCGCCTCTAGTTCTTCTTCCAAGAGTGATCTCCAAAATCATCATGGAGCAATAATTTGTGCTGCTGGTGGCTCCAGCATGGCCTCACAGGTTTTGGTATGCAGAGCTTGTTCGGATGTCCAGTTGCCAACCTTGGCCACTTCCATTAAGGCCAGACCTTCTATCTCTAGGATCTCAAATCATTAAATTTGAAGGTATGGAAATTGAACGCTTAGTGCTTAGTCATAGAGGTTTCTCTGACTCAGTGATTAATACTATGTTACAGGCTCGTAAATCTGTTTCTAGAAAGATTTATTATCGAGTTTGGAAGACTTACATTTCATGGTGTTCTTCTCATAAATTTTCCTGGCATTCTTTTAGACTTCCTAGAATTTTACAGTTTCTTCAGTATGGTTTGGATAAGGGTTTGTCTGCAAGTTCCTTAAAAGGACAAATCTCTGCTCTTTCTGTTTTATTCCACAGAAAAAATGCTAAACTTCCTGATATTCACTGTTTTGTACAGGCTTTGGTTCGTATCAAGCCTGTCATTAAATCAGTCTCTCCTCCTTGGAGTCTTAATTTGGTTTTGAAGGCATTACAGGTCCCTCCATTTGAGCCTTTGCATTCTTTGGATATTAAATTGATTTCTTGGAAAGTGTTGTTCCTTTTGGCCATCTCTTCTGCTAGAAGAGTTTCTGAATTATCTGCTCTTTCTTGTGAATCTCCTTTTCTGATTTTTCATCAGGATAAGGCAGTTTTGCGGACTTCATTTAAATTCTTACCTAAAGTTGTGAATTCTAACAACATTGTTAGAGAAATTGTTGTCCCTTCTTTGTGTCCTAATCCTAAGAATTCTTTGGAGAGATCTTTACATTCTTTGGATGTGGTGAGAGCTCTGAAATATTATGTTGAAGCTACTAAAGATTTCAGGAAGACTTCTAGTCTATTTGTTATCTTTTCTGGTTCCAGGAAAGGTCAGAAGGCTTCTGCCGTTTTTTTGGCTTCTTGGTTAAAGCTTTTGATTCATCAAGCTTATTTGGAGTTGGGTAAAACCCCGCCTCAGAGAATTACAGCTCATTCTACTAGATCAGTTTCCCCTTCTTGAGCTTTTAAGAATGAAGCTTCAGTTGATCAGATTTGCAAAGCAGCAACTTGGTCTTCTTTGCATACATTTACTAAATTCTACCATTTTGATGTTTTTGCCTCTTCGGAAGCAGTTTTTGGTAGAAAAGTTCTTCAGGCAGCTGTTTCAGTTTGATTCTTCTGCTTATGATTTAAGTTTTTTCTTTTCAATTATGAGACTAAACTTATGATTTGGGTTGTGTATTAATTTTTTTCAGCGTATGGCTGTTTTTATTTGTTATCCCTCCCTCTCTAGTGACTCTTGCATGGAGTTCCACATCTTAGGTATTGCTATCCCATACGTCACTAGCTCATGGACTCTTGCCAATTACATGAAAGAAAACATAATTTATGTAAGAACTTACCTGATAAATTAATTTCTTTCATATTGGCAAGAGTCCATGAGGCCCACCCTTTTTATGGTGGTTATGATTTTTTTGTATAAAGCACAATTATTTCTAAATTCCTTTGTTGATGCTTTTTACTCCTTTCTTTATCACCCCACGTCTTGGCTATTTGTTAAACTGAATTGTGGGTGTGGTGAGGGGTGTATTTATAGGCATTTTGAGGTTTGGGAAACTTTGCCCCTCCTGGTAGGATTGTATATCCCATACGTCACTAGCTCATGGACTCTTGCCAATATGAAAGAAATGAATTTATCAGGTAAGTTCTTACATAAATTATGTTTTTAACATCTTTGTATAATGTCCGATCTCTGTCAGTACCCAATTTTTTTTAAAATAAATAAAAATACACATATATTTTTGTTTTGTTATTATAGCTGTCCCCCTCCCTCATTTATCCACACCTCCACCTACAGAATAACCCACCCTCCCTTTCCCCCTCTACACTCTAGGACCTGACCACTTCTATTAACATCTCCCTCCCCCTCCCTACATCACCCTTGCTGCCACTCTTAGCATTTATTTTGTTCTGTAGTGTAGTGGTTCCACACCTTCATAATATTCCATCCCTCCCCCCTCCAGCGATCGACCGACTGCTAAACTCCCTCCTAACCCTCCCACACCACCAACAATTGTCAACACAACTACAAGATGCAGAGAGGGTTAGAGAGTGTTCATCTCTGCATTAGTAGCTCCTCAATTCTATAACTTCACTGCCACACTCGTGTGACGTGCATACATTGTGCATTGTCACTACTTTTAGTAAGAACGTGACAGAGAGAGGCCCAGGACAGCAGCGTCCTACAGAGTACGGAGCTGGTCCTTAAGGGCTTATCAACCAGGGACGTTCAGAGTACGTTGCAGTTTAAGTGGTTAGATCTCTTTTTCTTTCATGTAATTGGCAAGAGTCCATGAGCTAGTGACGTATGGGATATACAATCCTACCAGGAGGGGCAAATTTTCCCAAACCTCAAAATGCCTATAAATACACCCCCCACCACACCCACAATTCAGTTTTTACAAACTTTGCCTCCTATGGAGGTGGTGAAGTAAGTTTGTGCTAGATTTCTACGATGATATGCGCTTCTCAGCTTTTTTGAAGCCTGGTTCCTCTGAGTGCAGTGAATGACAGAGGGATGTGAAGGGAGTATTACCTATTGAATACAATGGTCATCCTAACGGGTATCTATTTCATAGGTTCTCTGTTATCAGTCGTAGAGATTCATCTCCTACCTCCCTTTTCAGATCGACGATATACTCTTATATACCATTACCTCTGCTGATTCTCGTTTCAGTACTGGTTTGGCTATCTACTTTATGTAGAGGAGTGTCTTTTGGTAAGTATGTTTCCTTTATTTAAGACACTCTCAGCTATGGTTTGGCACTTTATATTTAAAGTTCTAAATATATGTTTGTACTTATATTTGCGATGATTCAGGTTTATCAGTATATTTCCTTTTTTCCAGACTGCCAGTTTCCTATTTGGGAAATGCATAAAAAAATCTTACCTGAAGTATTCAAATAAACGTTTAAATTCAGTTTTTATAACCTCATGTAGTTACTCCTGAGGTTTTTCCAGTTCCTGATGCTATTTCAGATGTGATTTCTAGGGAGTGGAATAGACTGGGTACTTCTTTTACTCCTTCTTCAAGGTTTTATAAACTGTATTCTTTGCCGTCTGATAGATTGGAGTTTTGGGAAAAAATCCCCAAAGTTGATGGGGCCCATCTCTACTCTTGCAAAGCGTACTACTATTCCTACGGCAGATAGTACTTCTTTTAAAGATCCTTTAGATAGGAAACTTGAATCTTATCTAAGGAAGGCTTATTTATGTTCAGGTCATCTTCTTAGGCCTGCTATTTCTTTAGCTGATTTTGCAGCTGCTTCAACTTTTTGGTTGGAAACTTTAGCGCAACAAGTACCAGATCATAATGTGTCTAGCATTGTTAAGTTAATTCAACATGCTAATAATTTCATTTGTGATGCCATTTTTGATATCATTTGAATTGATGTTAGCTAGAAGAGCTTTATGGCTTAAATCTAGGAATGCTGATATGACTTCTAAATCAACGTTGCTATCTCTTTCTTTCCAAGGTAATAAATTATTTGGTTCTCAGTTGGATTCGATTATTTCAACTGTTACTGGGGGAAGGGAGCTTTTTTGCCTCAGGATAAAAAATCTAACGGTAAATTTAAGGCTGCTAACCGTTTTCATTCCTTTTGACAAAATAAGGAACAGAAACCTGATCCTTCCCCTAAGGGAACGGTTTCCAATTGGAAGCCTTCTTCAGTCGGGAATAAATCCAAACCATTTAAAAGATCAAAATCAGCCCCCAATTCCGCATGAAGGTGAGGCCCTCATTAAAGCCCAGCTGGTAGGGGGCAGACTAAGATTTTTCAAGGATGTTTGGATCAATTCAGTCCAAAATCATTGGATTCAGAACATTGTCTCTCAGGGGTACAGAATAGGTTTCAAAGTAAGGCCGCCTTTGAGAAGTTTCTTTCTCTCACGCATTCCAGTGAACCCAGAAAAAGCTCAGGCTTTCCTGAAGTGTGTTTCAGACCTGGAGTTATCTGGGGTAATTGAGCCAGTTCCTTTTCAGGAATGGGGTCTTGGGATTTATTCAAATCTGTTCATTGTCCCAAAGAAGGAGAATTCTTTCAGACCAGTTCTGGATCTAAAATTTTTTAATCGTTATGTAAGAGAACCAACATTCAAAATGGTGACTATAAGGACTATTCTGCCTTTTGTTCAGCAAGGACATTATATGTCCACAATAGACTTGCATCCAGAACATTATCAGTTTCTGAGATTCTCTTTTCTAGACAAGCATTACCAATTTGTCGCTCTTCCTTTTGGCCTAGCGACAGCTCCAAGAATCTTTTCAAAGGTTCTCTGTGCCCTACTTTCTGTAACCAGAGAGCAGGGTATTGCGGTGTTTCCTTATTTGGACGATATCTTGGTACTAGCTCAGTCTTTAGGTTCTGCAGTATCTCGCACAAATCAACTAGTGCTGTTTATTCGAAAACATGGTTGAAGGATCAATTTACCAAAAAGTTCTTTGATTCCTCAGACAAGGGTCACCTTTTTAGGTTTCCAGATAGATTCAGTGTCCATGATTCTGTCTCTAACAGACAAGAGACGTTTAAAATTGGTTGCAGCCTGTCGGAACCTTCAGTCTCAGTCATTCCCTTCAGTAGCTATGTGCATGGAAGTTTTAGGTCTCATGACTGCAGCATCGGACACGATCCCCTTTGCTCGTTTTCACATGAGACCTGTTCAGCTTTGTATGCTGAACCAATGGTGCAGGGATTATACAAGGATATCACAATTAATATCCTTAAAACCCAATGTTCGACTCTCTCTGACTTGGTGGTTAGATCACCATCATATTGTTCAAGGGGCCTCTTTTGTTCATCCAACCTGGACTGTGATCACAACAGATGTAAGTCTTTCAGGTTGGGGAGCTGTTTGGGGATCTCTGACAGCACAAGGGGTTTGGAAATCTCAATCAATATTTTGGAACTCCGTGCGATTCTCAGGGCTCTTCAATTTTGGCCTCTGTTGAAGAGAGAACCGTTCATTTGTTTTCAGACAGACAATATCACAACTGTGGCATATGTCAATCATCAGGGTGGGACTCATAGTCCCCAAGCTATGAAAGAAGTATCTTGGATACTTGCTTGGGCGGAATCCAGCTCCTGTCTAATTTCTGCGGTTCATATCCCAGGTATAGACAATTGGGAGGCGGATTATCTCAGCCGTCAGACTTTACATCCGGGGGAGTGGTCCCTCCATCCAGATGTGTTTTCTCAGGTTGTTCAGATGTGGGGTCTTCCAGAAATAGATCTGATGGCTTCTCATCTAAACAAGAAACTTCCTAGGTACCTGTCCAGGTCCAGGGATCCTCAGGCAGAAGCAGTGGATGCGTTGACACTTCCTTGGTGTTATCAACCTTCTTATATTTTCCCGCCTCTAGTTCTTCTTCCAAGAGTGATCTCCAAAATCATCATGGAGCAATCGTTTGTGTTGCTGGTGGCTCCAACATGGTCTCACAGGTTTTGGTATGCGGATCTTGTTCGGGTGTCCAGTTGCCAACCTTGGCCACTTCCATTAAGGCCAGACCTTCTGTCTCAAGGTCCATTTTTCCATCAGGATCTCAAATCATTAAATTTGAAGGTATGTAAATTGAATGCCTAGTGCTTAGTCATAGAGGTTTCTCTGACTCTGTGATTAATATTATGTTACAGGCTCGTAAATCTGTTTCTAGAAAGATTTATTATCGAGTTTGGAAGATTTATATTTCATGGTGTTCTTCTCATAAATTCTCTTGGCATTCTTTCAGAATTCCTAGAATTTTACAGCTTCTTCAGGATGGTTTGGATAAGGGTTTGTCTGCAAGTTCATTGAAGGGACAAATCTCTGCTCTTTCTGTTTTATTTCACAGAAAGATCGCTAAACTGATGTTCATGGTTTTGTACAGGCTTTGGTTCGTATCAAGCCTGTCATTAAATCAATCTCTCCTCCTTGGAGTCTTAATTTGGTTTGAAGGCTTTACAGGCTCCTCCTTTTGAGCCTTTGCATTCTTTGGATATTAAATTGATTTCTTGGAAAGTGTTGTTCCTTTTGGCCATCTCTTCTGCTAGAAGAGTTTCTGAATTATCTGCTCTTTCTTAATCTCCTTTTCTGATTTTTCATCAGGATAAGGCGGTTCTGCGGACTTCATTTAAGTTCTTACCTAAGGTTGTGAAGTCTAACAACATTAATAGAGAAATTGTTGTCCCTTCCTTGTGCCCTAGTCCTAAGATTTCTTTGGAGAGATCCTTACATTCTTTGGATGTGGTGAGAGCTTTGAAATATTATGTTGAAGCTACTAAAGATTTCAGGAAGACTTCTAGTCTATTTGTTATCTTTTCTGGTTCTAGGAAAGGTCAGAAGGCTTCTGCTGTTTCCTTGGCTTCGTGGTTAAAGCTTTTGATTCTTGACGCTTATTTGGAGTCGGGTCAAGCCCCGCCTCAGAGAATTACAGCTCATTCTACTAGATCAGTCTCCACTTCATGGGCTTTTAAGAATGAAGCTTCAGTTGATCAGATTTGCAAAGCAGCAACTTGGTCTTCTTTGCATGCATTTACTAAATTCTAATGTTTTGATGTATTTGCTTCTTCAGAAGCAGTTTTTGGTAGAAAAGTTCTTCAGGCAGCTGTTTTAGTTTGATTCTGCTTCTTATCTAGAGTAAATTCAAAGATGCTACACTAGGGGGCCCATTTATCAAAGGGCTTGCGGACCTGATCCGACACTGCGGATCAGGTCCGCAAGACCTCGCTAAATACGGAGAGCAATACGCACTCCACATTTAACATTGCACCAGCAGCTCACAAGAGCTGCTGGTGCAACGCCGCCCCCTGCTGACTCGCGGCCAATCGGCCGCCAGCAGGGAGCTGTCAATCAACCCGATCGTATTCGATCGGGTTGATTTCCGGTGATTCCTGTCCGCCTGCTCAGAGCAGGCGGACAGGGTTATGGAGCATCGGTCTTTAGACCGCTGCTTCATAACTTGTGTTTCTGGCGAGTCTGAAGACTCGCCAGAAACACGGCCCTTCAAGCTCCGTACGGAGCTTGATAAATGGGCCTGTCAATCTCTTTTGGCTAATCTTTTGGTGATATAACCTCAGAAAAAATCACCTTAATTTTCAAATTAGAAGTGGAGATGGTTGGGATAGTGCTAAACAGCTAAGAGAATATAGGGTTAATCGTGAGAGATTTTATTATTATATAAGCGTTTGCTATTATTACTGTCAGTATTTAACGTTCCTATATGTTTTCTAAATACTTATGTGAATAAACCTTGTATCTGATTAGAATTCTAAAAAATCTGAAGTTAATGAAGTTCAATATTATAGTGCTAGATGTGTATAGATTATTCTAGAGGTATAATGGGTTAAACACAGTTATAATAGAACTAGTAGATTTACTAAAGGTTTTGCTACAGGGCACTATGACCAAGTTTTATAGGCGTAATAAGTCTAACATATGACAAAATCTATTGTTCTAAAAACATGAATTTAATAAGGCATTTAATGAAATATCTACAAATCGTACATGTAAATCAAACATATAAAATATAATCTAAAATAGCTAAAAATAGTTAATAAAAATCTAATCTAAGTCGATGCCGGCATAAAAAAATGTATGCATATATAACTTGATAAGATACGTTGTTCAACAGTTAATTTTAACAATTCTTACAAACTTGGCGTGTATCTGTTTGAAAGTTTAGTGTTAATTACCAGTCCCAGTGTATTTTTTGGGTTTACACAATATATATCATATATGTGTATAGTTTGACCAATGTCAAATATTTTCTCTGTTATTGTACAACCTTATTGCCTTATTGCAGTGTCCACTTGCAAGATCCGTTCCCCAACTGTTTCAATGTATCCATCCTGCTCGATTTGCGGTTCTGGTTTGCAACGTCAGCAGGGATCCGTTTGCGTAGCACAGGTGTACTACGATTACAAACAGCTTTTCAGCCTTAGCTTTTACCGTACCAGACTGGTTTAGATTATTCAGTGTGAGTGATTTAGTTGTGATAGCGGATCATGGGACAGGGATTATACATATGGAGTCTATTCCTATTTTGGACATAGCTCAATGTACCTGCCCTACCGCTATATGAAATAAATCTTACCAGCTGGAGGTGATTCAAATATGAGTGTCCAGAGCAAGCTAATCTCTACGCGTTTCAGCCGCCAGGGGCGCTTATCAAGATGCTTGTTTCATTCATTTTCCAATTTAAATACTCTGAACATTCTTGTGATTGGGTACGATGTCAGCCAATGGAGTTCCTCAAACCTCATCATGTGAGGGATGCTAGGAAATGTTAACCCTTTGCTTATACACTTTATAGGATTACCATTGCAACATTGATACATATAAATCACATCTTTAATATTCAGTTACCTAGGGTATTACCGTATTAAATAAATGTTTTTACATAAATGTTTTTTACAGATATCAAAGCTTTATTTACTTCTGCTGTGAAGAATAATAATAGCTTTTACCAGTATGTAATGATGTGGATCTTTTACATTGTGATAGATGTTGATAAGTATTAACCCTTTATTCTTACACTTGCTGTATAAATCATATTTATAATATTTAGTTATTTAAAGTATTATCTAGTTTTTCTTAGACGTTTTTGATATATGTTTTTACAAATCTCAAAGCTATATCTACTTCTACTGTGAAGCGTAATTGTAACTTTTAACAGTATGTAGCGATGTGCATCTTTTACATTGTTTTCATCCTGTGAGAGATGTTGAGAGATGTTAACCCTTTGTTTTTACACTTGATAGGATTACTATTACAACTTAGATATATATAAAACATAACCTTTCTAAAGTTCTATTAATTTGGGTGTTATCCTGTTTTAGGCATGTTAATTAGAGTCCAAAGTTTCATCTATTTATTTTGTGAAAAAAATAATAATTATAGCCTTTAAATGTGTGTAGCGATATGAATTCTTTACATTATTTGATATTCTATATGTTTCTAATATGTATTTGCAATATGCCATGTGACTTAAATGATACATTCATTCAGTTTTTATTATAATTTTCCTTCTGTGTTTAAAAACCTTTAACGGTGTGAGTTCTACATATTATGTGAAATAGTGAGTTAGTTATGTGTCTATAGGGATCTAAATATTTACATGTATATTTGTGATTGGACTTCTACTTGAGTTTATGTGAGTTTGTGGGTTGGTAATTTTTCTATGTGTATCTAGATGTATACATCTGTGTTTGTATTTGAAATTTGAACACAATTGTCATTTTCCCTCTGTGTTTAATTGTTTTCTACTTAGTTAGATGTCCTGTGTATGCATATAATACACTCTAAAATTATTTGTTCTTTAGATTACTTCAAGTAATACGTTTCTGTAGGATTAAGAGGTTTTAGACTCATGAAGATATTTAACCTTCATTTCCCAGTTATTCATTTTTTTATGTATGTTTATACCACATTGTTATTGAAATTTTAATTTTTATTAGAATTTTATAAAATTTTCCTGTTTTTAAATTCTTCAGAAGAAATAGATTATACCAGGGATAATTTTAATCCAGATTATAGGTATGTTTGGGAGAAACTTCAATAATTTTAACCTTTTTCACAATTTATTCTATTTTAGATTATTTAAGAGATTTCTATATAGTTGTATATTATGAGGGTGATGTTAATCATTTTTGGTCTCATTAAATTTGTATTCTATGGAATTTCTATATTAACATATTTAGGTCCAGTTCCGAATTTAAACCGTATGGATGGAGGGTTTTAAAATTGAATATACATTCTGCTTCTTTTTTTAAAGTAATGTTCATATTCCCTCCTCTTATTCCTAACTGTAGTTTTTTGATACCCCAGTATATATATGCTTATGTTTTAGGTTTTTCTTTTCATTTATGAGAATAAACTTATATTTTTGGTTGTGGATTAATTTTTTTCAGCGTGATGGTTGTTTTTATTTTATCCCTCCCTCTCTAGTGACTCTTGCGTGGAGATCCACATCTTGGGTATCTGCTATCCAGGGCCGGCGCTTCCACTAGGCAAGCTGGGCAGTCGCCTAGGGCGCACTGCCAGCTAGGGCGCAGGCAGTAGAGCCAGCCAACTACTTTTATGGGCAAAACATTTTTTACTTTTATGGGCAAAAATTTTGCTGTGACAGTGTTATGTATTTTCATATTTTTTTTTATTTATTAAGTCAGAGTCTCAGACTCAGAGTAGAGACAGTCTTCACAGTCAGTACTTGACTTCTCGACCTCGTGGACAGGACCGGTATATTATTATTATTACGCTGCTAGCCTGTGTTACTATGCTAGCCCGCGCTAGGCGACACCGACGTCAGCACCCTCAACGTCACCATCCATCACGTGACCACCCCGCCCGCTTTGCCACTCCCGCTCATTGTGCTGTGCTAGCCTGAGCCTCACACACGCGGCAGCAGCAGCCGGAAGAGACAGTCACAGGTTGAGGAGAGAGAGTGACAGTGTCACTGTCAGTAGACTAGATCTACTACTAGACCCTGTAGGCAGCAGTAGCTAGGGGGCTAGCAGTAGTAGTCCGTGGAGTGGACGGGACCATGTTACCGGTAGAGCCTGAGGGTAGGAGCCACTGGCTGGCCCTAGCACTGGCAGACACAGTGTGCTGCGTGCAGACTTGCAGTGTCATGTGCAGAGCTCAGCTAGCCAGCCCAGACAGTCAGACAGAGCCGATCAGATCAGCACTGGTCGATGGACCGGGTGTGTGTGGACAGACAGTGTCATGTGGACAGTGGACCCAGGCCCAGCGCAGGCAGGATGGAGGAGGACGAGGTCGAGGACGACGACCAGACCACCAAACAGAGGTGAGAGCTCAGAGACTCAGCCAGGAGACTCATGAGAAATTATTTCATACATTTCTGCTTTTTTTATTTTTTAAATATAATATGGAGGTCTGAGGTCAATGATGGCTTGGCACATGATCATCATGTGTACAGTGTTATGTGTATGTTGTTGATTGTGACTAGTACTAAGAAGACACAGTATAGTCACTGACTCTCTCACTGTCTAGTCTGTCTATAATATATCTACCTCAGTCATTTTAATGGTTGAGGGCTGCCGGTGGTACTAGTTTGTTAATTGAAAACTGATTATCTTGCAAATTTGCAGGCAGCAGATGGATTAATAAAAATAACACAATTGATTGATTGTGTTATTTTTATTAATCCATGATGCTGCCTGCAATTTGCAAACTAGTATTTATATTATATAGTCTACTACTACTCTTAGACTTAGTTTGGATTGTGGACAGTGCCGTGGAAGGAAATTTGTATTTTATAATTTTCCCGTCTGGTTACAAAACTCATGTAGCCACGTGGGTGCGGCTAGGGCTAGTCACTGTGTTTGAGAAAAACTTACTGTCTAAGTTTCATTTCATCCAAAATCTTACACTTGTAGTGGATCATGAGGTGGTGGTTTCATGATATAAAGCTTTCTAACTATGCATTGCCACTTATTGTGTAATTAGTTACTAGTACTTGGAAGTTCCATTTCTGATAGTTAATGGAATTTGTGTTCCAAGTTAGAACACTAATTCCATTAACTATCAGAAATAAAACAGGCGCATCAGATCACCCACAACAGTACATGTCAGTACACAGACATTATATTTCTTTCATGTAATTAGCAAGAGTCCATGAGCTAGTGACGTATGGGATATACATTCCTACCAGGAGGGGCAAAGTTTCCCAAACCTTAAAATGCCTATAAATACACCCCTCACCACACCCACAATTCAGTTTTTACAAACTTTGCCTCCTATGGAGGTGGTGAAGTAAGTTTGTGCTAGATTCTACGTTGATATGCGCTCCGCAGCAGGTTGGAGCCCGGTTTTCCTCTCAGCGTGCAGTGAATGTCAGAGGGATGTGAGGAGAGTATTGCCTATTTGAATGCAATGATCTCCTTCTACGGGGTCTATTTCATAGGTTCTCTGTTATCGGTCGTAGAGATTCATCTCTTACCTCCCTTTTCAGATCGACAATATACTCTTATATATATACCATTACCTCTGCTGATTTTCGTTTCAGTACTGGTTTGGCTTTCTACAACATGTAGATGAGTGTCCTGGGGTAAGTAAGTAAGCTTATTTTCTGTGACACTCTAAGCTATGGTTAGGCACTTTTTTATAAAGTTCTAAATATATGTATTCAAACATTTATTTGCCTTGACTCAGGATGTTCAACATTCCTTATTTTCAGACAGTCAGTTTCATATTTGGGATAAATGCATTTGTTTCAATCTTTTTTTCTTACCTTAAAAAATTAGACTTTTTCCCTGTGGGCTGTTAGGCTCGCGGGGGCAGAAAATGCTTCATTTTATTGCGTCATTCTTGGCACGGACTTTTTTGGCGCAAACATTTTTTTCTGATTCCGGCGTCATACGTGTCGCCGGAAGTTGCGTAATTTTTTGACGTTTTTTTTGCGTCAAAAGTGTCGGCGTTCCGGATGTGGCGTCATTTTTGGCGCCAAAAGCATTTAGGCGCCAAATAATGTGGGCGTCTTTTTTGGCGCTAAAAAATATGGGCGTCATTTTTGTCTCCACATTATTTAAGTCTCATTATTTATTGCTTCTGGTTGCTAGAAGCTTGTTCACTGGCATTTTTTTCCCATTCCTGAAACTGTCATTTAAGGAATTTGATCAATTTTGCTTTATATGTTGTTTTTTCTTTTACATATTGCAAGATGTTCCACGTTGCAACTGAGTCAGAAGATACTTCAGGAAAATCGCTGCCCAGTGCTGGAGCTACCAAGCTAAGTGTATCTGCTATAAACTTTTGGTATCTGTTTCTCCAGCTGTTGTTTGTATTGCATGTCATGACAAACTTATTAATGCAGATAAAATTTCCTTTAGTACTGTTACATTACCTGTTGCTGTTCCGTCAACATCTAATTTTCAGAGTGTTCCTGATAACATAAGAGATTTTATTTTTTAAATCCATTAAGAAGGCTATGTCTGTTATTTCTCCTTCTAGTATACATAAAAGTCTTTTAAAACTTTTCAGATGAATTTTTAAATGAACATCATCATTCTGATACTGATAATGGTTCTTCTGGTTCAGAGGTTTCTGTCTCAGAGGTTGATGCTGATAAATCTTTGTATTTGTTCAAGATGGAATTTATTCGTTCTTTACTTAAAGAAGTATTAATTGCATTAGAAATAGAGGATTCTGGTCCTCTTGATACTAAATCTAAACGTTTAAATAAGGTTTTTAAATCTCCTGTAGTTATTCCAGAAGTGTTTTCTCTCCCTGATGCTATTTCTGAAGTAATTTCCAGGGAATGGAATAATTTGGGTAATTCATTTACTCCTTCTAAACGTTTAAGCAATTATATCCTGTGCCATCTGACAGATTAGAATTTTGGGACAAAATCTCTAAGGTTAATGGGGCTGTCTCTACTCCTGCTAAACGTACTACTATTCCTATGGCAGATAGTACTTCATTTAAGGATCCTTTAGATAGGAAGATTGAATCCTTTCTAAGAAAAGCTTACTTATGTTCAGGTAATCTTCTTAGACCTGCTATATTTTTAGCGGATGTTGCTGCAGCTTCAACTTTTTGGTTAGAAGCTTTAGCGCAACAAGTAACAGATCATAATTTTATAGCATTATTATTATTCTATAACGTGCTAATAATTTTATTTGTGATACCATCTTTGATATCATTAGAGTTGATGTCAGGTATATGTCTCTAGCTATTTTAGCTAGAAAAGCTTTATGGCTTAAAACTTGGAATGCTGATATGTCTTCTAAGTCAACTTTGCTTTCCCTTTCTTTCCAGGGTAATAAATTATTCGATTTTCAGTTGGATTCTATTATCTCAACTGTTACTGGAGGGAAGGGAACTTTTTTACCAAAGGATAAAAGATCTAAGGTAAATTTAGGTCTAATAATCATTTTTGTTCCTTTCCTCACAACAAGGAACAAAAGCCTGATCCTTCATCCTCAGGAGCGGTATCAGTTTGGAAACCATTTCCAGTTTGGAATATATCCAAGCCTTATAGAAACCTATAGCCAGCTCCTAAATACCCATGAAGGTGCGGCCCTCATTCCAGCTCAGCTGGTATGGGGCAGTTTACGTTTTCTTTTAAGGTACAGAATTGGCTTCAAGTTAAGGCCTCCTGCAAAGAGATTTTTTTCTTTCCCGTGTCCCAGTAAACACAGCAAAGGCTCAGCATTTCTGAAATGTGTTTCAGATCTAGAGTTGGCTGGAGTAATTATGCCAGTTCCAGTTCTGGAACAGGGGCTGGGGTTTTATTCTATCTCTTCATTGTATCAAAGAAGGTCAATTCCTTCAGACCAGTTCCGGATCTATCTATATTGAATCGTTATGTAAGGATACCAACATTCAAGATGGTAACTGTAGGACTATCCTGTCTTTTGTTTAGCAAGGGCATTATATGTCTACAATAGATTTACAGGATGCATATCTGCATATTCCGATTCATCCAGATCACTTTTAGTTTCTGAGATTCTCTTTTTAGACAAGCATTACCAGTTTTGTGGCTCTACCGTTTGGCCTAGCGTCAGCTCCAAGAATTTTTTTCAAAGGTTCTCGGTGCCCTTCTGTCTGTAATCAGAGAACAGGGTTTTGGTATTTCCTTTTTTGGACGATATCTTGGTACTTGCTCAGTCTTCACATTTTCGCAGAATCTCATACGAATCGACTTGTGTTGTTTCTTCAAGATCATGGTTGGAGGATCAATTTACCAATCAGTTCATTGTTTCCTCAGACAAGGGTAAACTTTTTAGGTTTCCAGATAGATTCAGTGTCTATGACTCTGTCCTTGTCAGATAAGAGAAGTTTAACATTGATATCAGCTTGTCAAAACCTTCAGTCTCAATCATTCCCTTTGGTAGCCTTATGCATGGAAATTTTAGGTCTTAGGACTGCCGCATCGGATGCGATCTCCTTTGCTCGTTTTCACATGCGACCTCTTCAGCTCTGTATGCTGAACCAGTGGTGCAGGGATTACACAAAGATATCTCAATTAATATCTTTAAACCGATTATACGACACTCTCTGACATGGTGGACAGTTCACCATCGTTTAGTTCAGGGGGCTTCTTTGTTCTTCCGACCTGGACTATAATCTCAACAGATGCAAGTCTTACAGGTTGGGGAGCTGTGTGGGGGTCTCTGACGGCACAAGGGGTTTGGGAATCTCAGGAGGTGAGATTACCGATCAATATTTTTGAACTCCGTGCAATTTTCAGAGCTCTTCAGTTTTGGCCTCTTCTGAAGAGAGAGTTGTTCATTTGTTTTCAGATAGACAATGTCACAGCTGTGGCATACATCAATCATCAAGGAGGGACTCACAGTCCTCTGGCTATGAAAGAAGTATCTCGAATTTTGGTTTGGGCGGAATCCAGCTCCTGTCTAATCTCTGCGGTTCATATCCCAGGTATAGACAATTGGGAAGCGGATTATCTCAGTCGCCAAACGTTGCATCCGGGCGAATGGTCTCTTCACCCAGAGGTATTTCTTCAGATTGTTCAAATGTGGGAACTCCCAGAAATAGATCTGATGGCTTCTCATCTAAACAAGAAACTTCCCTGGTATCTGTCCAGATCCCGGGATCCTCGGGCGGAAGCAGTGGATACATTATCACTTCCTTGGAAGTATCATCCTGCCTATATCTTTCCGCCTCTAGTTCTTCTTCCAAAAGTAATCTCCAAGATTCTGAAGGAATGCTCGTTTGTTCTGCTGGTAGCTCCAGCATGGCCTCACAGGTTTTGGTATGCGGATCTTGTCCGGATGGCCTCTTGCCAGCTGTGGACTCTTCCGTTAAGACCAGACTTTCTGTCGCAAGGTCCTTTTTTCCATCAGGATCTCAAATCCTTAAATTTTAAGGTATGGAGTTTGAACGCTTGATTCTTGGTCAAAGAAGGTTTCTCTGACTCTGTGATTAATACTATGTGACAGGCTCGTAAATCTGTATCTAGTGAGATATATTATAGAGTCTGGAAGACTTATATTTCTTAGTGTCTTTCTCATCATTTTTTCTTGGCATTCTTTTTGAATACCGAGAATTTTTCAGTTTCTTCAGGATGGTTTAGATAAAGGTTTGTCCGCAAGTTCCTTGAAAGGACAAATCTCTGCTCTTTCTGTTCTTTTTTCACAGAAGGATTGCTATTCTTCCTGATATTTCATTGTTTTGTACAAGCTTTGGTTTGTATAAAACCTGTCATTAAGTCAATTTCTCCTCCTTGGAGTTTGAATTTGGTTCTGGGGGCTTTTCAAGCTCCTCCTTTTGAACCCATGCATTCTTTGGTCGTTATATTACTTTCTTGGAAAGTTTTGTTTCTTTTGGCCATCTCTTCTGCCAGAAGAGTCTCTGAATTATCTGCTCTTTCTTGTGAGTCTCCTTTTCTGATTTTTCATCAGGATGGGGCGGTGCTGCGAACTTCTTTTGAATTTTTTTCCTAAGGTTGTGAATTCTAACAACCTTGGTAGAGAAATTGTGGTTCCTTCATTATGTCCTAATCCTATGAATTCTAAGGAGAAATCATTGCATTCTTTGGATGCTGTTAGAGCTTTGTATTATTTGTCATCTTTTCCGGTTCTAGAAAAGGCCAGAAAGCTTCTGCCATTTCTTTGGCATCTTGTTTGAAATCTTTATTTCATCATGCTTATGTCGAGTCGGGTAAAACTCCGCCTCTAAGGATTACAGTTCATTCTACTAGGTCAGTTTCTACTTCCTGGGCGTTTAGGAATGAAGCTTTGATTGATCAGATTTGCAAAGCAGCAACTTGGTTCTCTTTGCATACTTTTTCTAAATTCTACCATTTTGATGTGTTTTCTTCTTCTGAAGCAGTTTTTGGTAGAAAAGTACTTCAGGCAGTGGTTTCAGTTTGAATCTTCTGCTTATGTTTTTCATTAAACTTTATTTTGGGTGTGAATTATTTTCAGCAGGAATTGGCTGTCTTTATTTTATCCCTCCCTCTCTAGTGACTCTTGTGTGGAAAGATCCACATCTTGGGTAGTCATTATCCCATACGTCACTAGCTCATGGACTCTTGCTAATTACATGAAAGAAAACATAATTTATGTAAGAACTTACCTGATAAATTCATTTCTTTCATATTAGCAAGAGTCCATGAGGCCCGCCCTTTTTTGTGGTGGTTATGATTTTTTTGTATAAAGCACAATTATTCCAATTCCTTATTTTATATGCTTTCGCACTTTTTTCTTATCACCCCACTTCTTGGCTATTCGTTAAACTGAATTGTGGGTGTGGTGAGGGGTGTATTTATAGGCATTTTAAGGTTTGGGAAACTTTGCCCCTCCTGGTAGGAATGTATATCCCATTCGTCACTAGCTCATGGACTCTTGCTAATATGAAAGAAATGAATTTATCAGGTAAGTTCTTACATAAATTATGTTATTCTGATATTCAGGGTGCCCCTGTGTGTGGCTGAGAACTTATGCTGGGTTGTTGTTGAAACTAGTTACAGGCCTGCCTGAGGCCCGCCTTAGAAAAACAATGTATGAATGATGTTGTATGAATGATGAATATTTGATTGATTTTATTAAAACAAATTATATAAATATAAATGTAATACTTGTCTACCTATTGCTATTTTACATGTGATACTGTGACTGAGGGTCATTCATAGTATACTGTCTGTATAGTATATAATATAGTATTATTTGATTTCACAATCTGCTGTTGCAATTTCTTTAATTAAATAATGCACAGGGCTGATGTGCTCACATGAGGATATTTAAAGTATCATCCTGGCAAATGGCAGATGGGAATTTGTGAAGATGCCAGTATCTGCAGCCAGCAGGGGTAGTAGTGACAGTGTTATAAGGGCAGGGACGACCCTCTTTCTATAGTATATTTTATATAAAAAGAAGAGGATCTGCTGCCCTTATAAAACTACCCCCCTGATGCAGAATCTGGCATCTTTACAATCTGCCATTTGCCTTCACAAAGATAATAGTAGTAAATTAGAAAGTTGTTTATTATTGCATGCTCTATCTATCTCTGTGAATCATGACATTGTTTGTTTTTTTAATCTTTTTTTTGCTTAAACAAGTATTATACTTGTCATGTTTGGTATATGGTTAAAAGGACACAGTCTACTCCAGAATTGCTATTGTTTAAAAAGATAGATAATCCCTTTATTACCGCTTACCCAATTGTTCATAATTAACACAGTTATTGTATATTAATATACATTTTAACCTCTGTGATTACCTTGTATCTAAGCCTACTGCCCCTTATCTCAGTTCTTTTAACTGACATGCTTTTTAGTCAATCGGTGCCCTCTCATACGTAACTCCACATGCATGAGCACAATGTTATCTATGTGGTACACATGAAATAACACCCTCTAGCTCTGAAAAAACTGTCAAATGCTGTCAGACAAGAGATGGCCTTCAACTTGAAGACTTGAAGGCCATCTCTTGTCTGAAAGCATTTGATAGTTTTTTCAGAGCTAGAGGCTTCAAGGCCTTAGAAATTAGCACATGAGCTTATCTAGGTTTAGATTTCAACAAAGAACACTAATGGAACAAAGCAAATTTGATGCTGAATGTAAATTGTAAATGTAAATATATATTGACACGGTGACTTGCTAGCTTGTAATTGAGTTTTAAACAGTAACTACTAAGTTGTCATGAAAAAAAATAATTCTTTAATTTTGCCCAGGATCAATTGCTGGGCCTGAGGTGTGGGGTCATTTGTTTCTCAGGTGAATTTTTACCAACGTACGGTTATTTGTTAATTAATAAAACCTTAAACAATGGGGTCAACTTCCCAGCTTAAAGGCAAACATAGGGGTGACCATGTGGGTGTAGTTGGGGGAGATTGTGGCATAGTCACTTATGTCTCTGATTGTAATATACATATATAAGTAGTTTTATATTTTCGAAGATGGACCATAGAGCTGAACTATCTTTACTGAACCAGATGTTTTTTATTTTCTTCAGTTACCTATGGCTGATAAAAAAAGACCTTCTGGAGCCCAGTACCGCAAACGAAAGGCACAACAAGCTAAGGAGCAAGCAAAGCAAGAGGGGTCCTTATTTAGATACCTTCATACACAGGAAGCTAATCAAGAACAAGAATGTGACTGTACTCTAGTGGAACCTGCCACTGGGGAAGCTGAATATTGTGCTCCAACTACAAGTCATACTGAAGTTTCACAATTTGGAAATGTTTCTAGAAATAATGAAGAAGAAAAAGATGTCAATAACAGTGACACTAGTAGTAGCACTGCAAAGTCATCAAAAGAAAACAATATTGTGCCTGATTTGGATTACAGTGACCCTGCTAAATGGCCCAACTCCTGCAGTGATGATCTACGACAGCTTATAATTCAACATGGACCACAGGAGGTTGTATCACATGATTTTCCCAAAGACTCAAAAAACAGACGATTTTCTACTGTACACTACAAGAGGAGACTGGCAAATGGTGAAGAAGTGTGTCGCCAATGGTTGATATATTCAACCTCAAAAGATGTGGGTTTTTGTTTTTGCTGTAAATTGTTCAGTAAAAGAAATGTTGCATCATCCCTACAAGAAACAGGTTCAAAAGACTGGAAGAACATTGGAGCAATTATTTCTTCACATGAGAGGAATAATGACCATTTGGAAAACTATCAAGCCTGGCGTGAACTTGAATTCCGCTTATCTAAAGAAAAAACAATTGATGCTCTAAATCAGCTGAAAATTAGGCAAGAAGAACAATATTGGCAATGAGTCTTGCAACGCTTGATTGCTTTGGTAAGAGTTCTTGCCATGCAAAACTTATCATTCCGTGGTACAAATGACAAGTTGTATAGTGCTGGCAATGGAAATTTTTTAAAGTTTGTCGAATATCTAGCCCTTTTTGATCATATCATGAATGAACATTTGCGTAGGGTTAAAGATCAAGAAACATTGGTTCACTACCTGGGAAAAGATATCCAGAATGAGCTTATACAGCTTCTAGCCAGTGCTATAAAGAAGAAAATTATAACAAGTACAACCTCAGCTAAATACTATTCAATTATTCTGGACTGCACACCCAATGTTTCTCACATTGAGCAAATGACAATGAGTGTACGTTTTGTTGATGTAAGCAAACCAGCAGATAATGAGTCTGAAAGTATTACTATAAGAGAACATTTCTTAGGATTTATTCCACTACAGGAGACTACAGGTGCCTTTATAGCAGAAACTCTTCTTGAACAGCTGAAGCTAATTCAATTGCCAATTGAAAATCTGTGTGGTCAAGGGTATGACAATGGCAGTAACATGAAAGGCAAACAAAATGGAGCACAAAAGAGAATACTGGACTTAAACCCACGTGCGTTTTTTGTGCCCTGCAATGCACACTCTTTAAACTTGGTAGTCAATGATGCTGCTAGGTGTTGTCTGGAAGCAACTACTTTCTTCGGGTTAGTTCAACAGATTTATAATTATTTCTCTACATCAACTAAGCGTTGGCAAGTTCTAATTAGCCATATATCAGACTTAGGCATAACTGTTAAGCCATTGAGTGAAACAAGATGGGAGAGTCGGATTGATGCTTTGAAACCACTGAGATATCATCT
Organism: Bombina bombina; assembly: GCF_027579735.1. Classification (NCBI taxonomy): domain Eukaryota; kingdom Metazoa; phylum Chordata; class Amphibia; order Anura; family Bombinatoridae; genus Bombina; species Bombina bombina. The sequence continues at coordinate 1,228,806,714 of NC_069502.1, forward strand.
TGGTAATATATATGATGCTTTGATAGAGATTTTTGAGGATACAAGCCTATCAGGTCCATCTGGAAATACTTCCCGAGTTGAAGCCAAGGGCCTTGCTGATGCAGTTAGTAAATTCAAGTTTGTGGTATCCCTTGTTACATGGTACAACATCCTTTTTGAAGTCAATCTTACAAGCAAGCTACTACAAAATAAGGAAGCTGATTTAAATTCAGCTACAAGACAATTGCAAGTGACCAAGAATTATCTCATAACCTGCAGGTGTGATAAAGGTTTTCAACAAGTTTTGACAGATGCTACTGAGATTGCAAATGAGATACAGATAGTACCAAACTTTGAGACAGAAGATCAAGTTCGAAACAGGAGAAAGAAACGGCAGTTTGAATATGAGGCCCGAGAAGAAGCACCACAAGATCCAAAGCAGAAATTCAAAACAGGTTTTTACTATGCTGTTTTAGACATGGCAATACAATCGATTGAAGAGAGATTCCAATAGCTACAAAAGTATAATTCACTATTTGGCTTTCTATATGACATATACAGTATAAAGAAAAAATCAACAGAAGATTTACTTAAGGACTGTAATAATTTGGAAAAGCCATTGATGCATAATGGAAACAAAGATATTGATGCTGAAGATCTGCGTTGTGAACTTGAAGCAATAGCTCAAAGACTTCCAAAGCCTATGCCGCCACAAGAAGTACTTCTCTTCATACTACAAAATAAACTTCTGGATAACGTGCCCAATGTTTCTGTTGCTCTGAGGATTCTTCTCACACTTCCAGTATCAGTGGCAAGTGGTGAACGTAGTTTCTCAAAGCTCAAACTTATAAAAAGTTACATATGTTCTACAATGTTGGAAAAGAGACTAGTTGGCTTGGCAACTATATCTATTGAACATACACAGGCAGCAGCACTTGATCTGGCTGAAATGGTGACAAAATTTGCAAAGGAAAAGGCACGCAGAGTGAGATTTTGAGGTGTCTGAAATGTAAAAAAATTTCTGACAAATCTGTGTTTTTTTTTGGTTTGTTTCTCTGGCTGTAAGAAAAATACAGACTCATTTAATATATATTTTGTTTAATAAAAAGTTAAAATATATTTTTTGTTAATATAGGCAATTTAACATTTGGTTACTTTATATTTTGCCTTTAATATTGTTGCTTTTGGCATCTTATGCCACACCACTTATTCATGAAAATTAAAAGAAATTTAAAAGTGTTATGATTTGTTTCTTTAATTTTTTTTTAAAATTTTTTTTGCATGGAGGGGGGGGGGCGCAAGTAACTGGTCTCGCCTAGGGCACAAAATAGTCTAGCACCGGCCCTGCTGCTATCCCATACGTCACTAGCTCATGGACTCTTGCCAATTACATGAAAGAAAACATAATTTATGTAAGAACTTACCTGATAAATTCATTTCTTTCATATTAGCAAGAGTCCATGAGGCCCACCCTTTTTGTGGTGGTTATGATTTTTTGTATAAAGCACAATTATTTCCAAATTCCTTTGTTGATGCTTTTTACTCCTTTCTTATCACCCCACTGCTTGGCTATTCGTTAAACTGAATTGTGGGTGTGGTGAGGGGTGTATTTATAGGCATTTTAAGGTTTGGGAAACTTTGCCCCTCCTGGTAGGAATGTATATCCCATACGTCACTAGCTCATGGACTCTTGCCAATATGAAAGAAATTAATTTATCAGGTAAGTTCTTACATAAATTATGTTTTTTATATATATATATATATATATATATATATATATATATATATATATATATAAAATATATATATAAAACTTTTGTCTATTGATTATAATTATTCTATTTACATAGGTCATTCACTTTATGTATATAGTATATATCTCTTTTTAAATGAAAACATATCTTTATCAATGATTTTATTTATAAAACATAATAAACCTAATTAAAGGGACAAAAAAATAAAAATGTTACTTTAAAGGGGCAGTCAACTTACAAAATGTGATATAATTCTGCACTTAGTGTATAATTATATAGCATTAGCTTAGCGCCAGCTTTCAACAGCAAAGGATTAGAGCAATATTTTAATACTTAAAATCAATGTAGCTCTCTCCTGCTCTGGTCTGTTTGCGGGAGCTAGCCATATTGAGTTTAATAGCGCAATTGGGATGGCCGTGACTAGACAACGTGCCCGCGATGCGTTAATGAGAAAAAAAAGACAAGATCAGTAGAGCGAGGAGCGGCGTTCTGTAAAAATACATTTTACTTATTTAAATATTGCTCCAATCCTTTGCTGTTGAAAGCTGGCGCTAAGCTAATGTTATATAATGTGCAGAATTCTATATCATTATTTGCTTGGTTTACTGCCACTTTAATAATTCATATAGAACATGCAATTATAATTAACTTTCAAGTTGACTCCTATTATCAAATTTTTCTTTGTTATTCTGGCTATCTTTATTTAATCAGCCTAAATCAAAAGCTTATAAGTCGGCACATATTTTTTGCAGAATATGTGTTATGCTAGTTTATTGGTTTGCTATACAGGTTGCTGAACCTAAACATTTATGCCTACTAAGCTTTAAATTGATGCTTTTTAAAAAAAAGCAAGGAAACAAATATAAAACAAATTAATAGTAGGAGTTAATTAGAAAGTTGACAAAAATGGCATGTTGTATCTCAATCATTTAATAAAAATGTTTGTATTTATTATCACTTTAAATGTAATATTGTACATTTATATGTAATTGTATAAAAAATGTTATATTGTAACAGATAAACAAAATGGCATTGTGTATAGTCAAAGAATGCCCTAACTCGAGCAAAGAAACCAAATCGTTGCGCTACACTGTTTCCCTAAAAATCCAGAACAAATAAGATTGTGGTTTGATTCTACAGCACAGTTTGAGGATAACTTGGAAGAAATGGTCAACATTGTTCAGGAAACTAATACAAATTCTAGATACAGGATGTGTTCCTTACAATTCACTCCTGAGAACTTCCACAAACAAGGACTGAGAATGTCTTAATAAAAATGCCACACCGATAATATTTGGTAACAATTTGTCAAGAAAAATACAAATTTTAAAACAATCAGTTCAAGATGAGAAACCATCATGTAGACCAGCTAGGAATATTATCTTAACACAAAGTGGGGAGGAAATTAAACTTCGTCTGTGTCTCTACTGGTTTGCTGTCATGTTTGTGGTGAAAGAATAAAAACTTCTGTGAATGATGCAGCCACAAATACTGAGAACAATTTCAAACATAAGGAAACACAATTTGATTGATTACATAGAACTTTATCTACCAACACTCAAACTAGGTCTATGTTAAGTAAGAGGAGTATCTATACAACAACAAAAGGTTTAAATACATCCAAAGATGCATATACCTGGACTATGGAAGATATTCAGGGGACAATGATAACAAATTCTGTTGCTAGGTGTACAGCGCTGGAAAGTACTTTTAGTGAGGAAAATTTAGACGACCAGCAATATATTGAATTTCTGTACATGTCACCCATATTACCATCTTCTCCAAGTGTTCATCTAGATCATAGCTACACACTGGAAGCAGAAAATAGACACAATTACCGAAACTTGCACTTCAAGCAATTCAAATAAGAGGGATCCGGATTATATTCCTGAGACAATGATATTAACGGAGGAAGATGAAAGTTTCTATAAGGAACCAACTCTTAATGATTTTGTCCAAGAAAATAAATATTTGTTTTTTTATTCCAGTTTAGAAGAACTACTAAAATTAATTCCTTGTCCCAAAAAAAAGAATGTACCTCTCTGATTATTAATATATAAAAAAATCTTCTTGGAACACTATTGATTATTTCAGGAGAATGTTTGGAAGGACACTATAATATTTTATGGAAAAGACAGCCTACCATAGGTCAAGCACCAATTGGTAACCTCCTGGTTTCATCATCTATGTTGTTCAGTGGAAACCATTGTGAGAAAATAATGGAGTTTAGCAGATTTCATGGTTTGCAAGTAATTACTAAACAAACATTCTATAAAATTAAAAAATATATATTTATTCCCAACTGTAGACAAACATTGGCTGTGCGATTGTCAAAACAACTGTGATAGTTTGAAAGGCCGGTGTATCACATTGTGTGGAGATGGGCAGGCAAAGTGATAGCCCCGGTTATAGTGCAAAATATTGCACTTATACCTTCATCTAGGATGACACAAAAACAAATCATTGACTTTAATGTGGTACTGGTTACTGAGGCTACTTCTGCGGTAGCCATGGAGGCAAAAGCGTTCAGGCGCAGTTTGAATAACATTATTAACAATGATTTAATGTTGTTTTAAGTTGCCACTGACAGGCACATTAGTATTAAAAGAATTATAAGAGAGGAATACCCATGTGTCAGACATCAGTCAGAAGAAGAATTGCCAGGTTCTGGAATCTTGGACTCCATTGATTGTTAACCATCTACCTCCAGCATGGTCTTTAAAGGAGATGATATGATCATGAAAGATATGTGGCGCTCTGTAATGTTACACACAACCAATATTCACTCCTGGGATGGTGGAGCATGTATACATTCTAAACTTTGCTCTGATGAAGACTGTGAAAGGAAATGGATAGATCAGAAAAGTAAGGCCTGTGAAGCTTTACATCAAGTGGTATGCGACCCACGTATGGACAAAGACTTTAAATGCCTTGCACAGTTCTGCCACTCTGGTGCCATTAAAGTTTTTCATAGCCTGGTATTAAAATATAGACCAAAGTGTGTGCACTTCAAAATGGACGCGATGGAGGCCAGAAGAAAACTAGCTATTCTTGCACACAATAACAACTCTGATAGAATACAAGAAACTATTAGAAAACAGATCTATCACAGTGGCCGTTTAGGTGAACTTAGACCAGTCTATCCTAAATGTAAAAAACAGTGGCAATTGAGGCCTATATATCAGGAAATGAAAATGGACCATGTTTGTTCAATGTTACATGATGTACTTCATTTAGCCTCTGGTGAAATCAAGAGTTCATGGGAATCACACAATAATTCACTGCCTGCAAACATAGCTGAAATTCCACGTCCTACAAAAGCAAAACTTAATGAATACTAAAAGATCTAGATTTCTAATGAATATTGAATACATTTTTTTTTGTTTTTACAGTAATCCAAAATAAAAAAATAGTGTTTAAATACAAATGTTTTCCATCCAAAAAAAAAAGTATTGAAATATATGTTGAGTATACAATGACTATTTAAGTTAACTGATACCTGTAAGTTAGTTTATAATTTTTTTAAATAGTAGCAAAGTTAATAAGTACTAAAAAATACATTGGAATTGGCTAAAATTGAAGGCTGTATCTAAAATGTAGAACAGCAGACTGTGGGGTCAATTTATTAAGCTTGGTACGGAGCTTGATGCCCTGTGTTTCTAAAGACAGCTCTTCCATTACCTGTCCGCCTGCTCTGAGGCGGCGGATAGAAATCAACCCGATCGAATACGATTGGGTTGATTGACACCCCTGCTGGCCACGAATCTGCGGGGGCGGCATTGCACCAGCAGTTCACAAGAACTGCTGGTGCAATGATAAATGCAGAGAGCGTATGCTGTCAGCATTTATGAATGTACAGCGGACATGATAAGCTACATCGTATCATGACCGCTCGCACTATGATAAATATACCCCATAGTATGAAAATGCAATGTTAACCAAAAGTGAGCAAGACTCACTCAAGTGTATACAGAGGTATGCACTGAAATATAGAGCAATGTCCCAAATCCAAACATATATATCTAGTGACATAGAAACATAGAAACATAGATATTGATGGCAGATAAGAGCCATAGGCCCAGCAAGTCTGCCCGACCTTACCTAACAGTATAAACTTATCTAGTTCGTAGGATAGCCCTATGCTTGTCCCATGCATTTTTAAAGTCCCCCACAGTGTTTGTTGCTACTACCTCTTGAGGAAGTTTATTCCATAAATCAATCACTCTTTCTGTAAAGAAGTGCTTCCTCAAATTACTTCTGAATCTACTACCCTTTAGCTTGAGCTCATGACCCCTTGTTCTTGAATTTTCCATTTTATGTAAAATACCCACAGCCTCAGTTTTACTAAACCCTTTAATGTACTTGAAAGTTGCTATCATATCACCTCTTTCCCTTCTCTCCTCTAAGCTATACATATTTAGGTCATTGAGCCTATCCTGGTAAGTTTTATTTTTTAGACCATGTACCATTTTGGTAGCCCTCCTTTGCACAGATTCAAGTTTGTTAATATCCTTCTGAAGATATGGTCTCCAGAACTGCACACAATACTCAAGATGAGGCCTAACTAATGATCTATAAAGTGGCATAAGAACCTTACTATTGCTGCTGCAAATACCTCTACCAATACATCCAAGCATTCTGCTAGCCTTACTCGCTGCATTACTACATTGTTTACTAAGTTTTAAATCATCTGAAATAATAATTCCCAAGTCCTGTTCCTCGTCTGTAACAGTCAGTAAAGTGTCATTGAGTCTGTAATTAACATTTGGATTTTTCTTCCCTAAATGCATTATTTTACACTTTGCTGTGTTAAACTTTAGACCCCAGTCATTTGTCCAATCCTCCAATTGTTGTATATCACTTCTCATTTTGTCTACCCCCCCTGGAACATCCACTCTGTTGCAAATTTTTGTATCATCTGCAAAGAGACATACTTTCCCCTGTAGCCCTTTGCTGATATCGCAGATAAATATGTTAAACAAAACAGGCCCCAGAACTGACCCCTGAGGAACACCACTAGTAACAGCCCCCTCTGCTGAATGAACTCCATTTACTAAGACACTTTGTTTTCTGTCCTTAAGCCAGCATTCCACCCAGTTCACAATTTTTGAATCTAGACCAAGGAGATATAGTTTGTGAATAAGTTTATTGTGTGGGACGGTGTCAAATGCTTTGCTGAAATCTAGATATGCTACATCAACTGCTCCTCCCTTGTCTAATACTTTTGTTACATAATCAAAGAAGTCAATTAGATTAGTCTGACATGATCTCCCTGAAGTAAAACCATGCTGATTTTGGTCCTCTAAATTGTTTGTCTTTATGTAAGTCATAATTCTTTCTTTTAAGAGGCTTTCCATTAATTTCCCTACTACTGAAGTTAAACTAACTGGCCTGTAGTTGCCAGATTCTTCTCTACTGCCCTTTTTATGAAGGGGTATTACATTTGCTATTCTCCAATCATCTGGGACAGCTCCTGTTAATAGTGACTGATTAAACAGATCAGTTAATGGGACAGTTAGCACTGATCGAAGTTCTTTTAAAACCCTTGGATGAATATTATCAGCACCCACTGCCTTTGTAACATTTATTTTTGATAATGCTAACAAAACCTCATCCTCTGTAAAAAGATTACTGTTAAGCTTGTTTCTATTTTGCGTTGCATCCCTTAATGTAGACATTGTATCTTCACAATCTTTAGTGAAAACAGAACAGAAGTAATCATTGAGACAGTCTGCAATCTGCTTATCTCCTTCTATTATTCTACCATCAACTGATTTCAATTGTACTATTCCTACCTTATTTTTTCTTCTTTCACTGATATATCTAAAGAATGTTTTGTCCCCATGTTTTACTGACACTGCTATCTTCTCTTCTGCATGAGCTTTAACCTTCCTAATTAGGTGGCCAGCAACAAAGTTGCAGGACAACCTATTGTTATTGTTCGGATTATTAGGTGGCCAGCAACAAAGTTGCAGGACAACCTATTGTTATTGTTCGGATTATTAGGTGGCCAGCAACAAAGTTGCAGGACAACCTATTGTTATTGTTCGGATTATTATTATTATTATTATTATTCTTTTTATTCCGCCAAGCTTTGTATTCAATTGCCCATAACTGCTTAACTGTTTTTGCAAAGCTCTTAAAATCAGGTATGCTGGTACAGCCTATTGCTGTGCTACATCTCTTGCAAAATTGAACTTATAGGTCACATGCTCTGGCAGCCATATTGCTTTTTGCGCCAAATTTCGACAAACGCTTAAAAATCTTTAGCTCTGGAACCGCTTATGTTACAACTTTGAAACTTGCTGTGCTTAGTGCTACTATGACCTGAAATTGCTATTGCTCAAGAGAAGTGCCTAGGTCACATGATGTGGCAGCCATCTTGTATTTTGTGAAAATATTCAAACATCTTCTTCTCCTAAACCGCTTAGTGCAATGACGCGCAATTTTGCACATATGCTCCTTGTAAGGTCCTCTACCAAGTTTGTTCAAACTGCGATTTTTCCATAATCAACATGGCTGCTGTGAGACATTAACCTTTTAATCGCCATTTAATTGCGTAAATTTGCACTTTATACATTAGTTTTACAATATTTAACAATATTATAGTGTAATAGACACATGATTACACATAGTCATAACCCTTAAAGGCAATATAGCAGTTAAAATTCGCATTGCGCAATCGTCTTCGTGAAATAAAACATTTGCAAATTTTCATGAAACTTCTGCAAATTGTAGAGGTCTATAGTGAGCATTAGTATGTGCAATTTGAAAGCCATACATTGCATAGCTTGGCGGCCATTTTGTTTCGTATGCGCCATTTTTAAAAACTATAAAAATCTTCTTCTCCGAAACCGCTTATGGGACAGACTTGAAATTTTGTTTATAGAGTTATCTTATGACTAACATTCAGATTTGTTCAAGAGAAGTTGATAGGTCATGTGATTTGGCAGCCATTTTGAATTGTTCAAAATTGCTTAACGATATATTTAAATTAATAATAAAACAAAAACCTTTTTACAAAAATGCTTTATTTTTGCCATGTTTATTGACATCTATAGTGAGCACTATTGTGCGTAATATGGAGGCTGTATATCTTACGATCGGGCAGCCATCTTGGTTTACGTGAAAATTTTGAAAGTCTATTTTCTCTGCAACCGCTTTTATAAGATCTGTGAAATTTGCTGTACAGTCTTATATTGTTACCTATATTCATAATTGCTCATTAGGAGAGAATCAGTCACATGATGCGGCAGCAATATCAGTTTTATGTTTATTGTAATTATTTATAATTCAATACTTCCTCTTTTGAGTCAATTGCTCACAGAACACAAATTACTTATGCTAAACTCTTGAAATCAGGTATGCTGGTACAGCCTATTGCAATGCTAAATCTCATGCAATAATTAACACATAGGTCATAAGGTTACGCAGCCATATTGTTTTTTGCGACAAATTTCGAGAACTGCTTAATAATCTTTAGCCCTGGAACTGCTTATGTTGCAACTTTGAAACTTGCTGTGCTTAGAGATGCTATGAACTAGATTTTCCATTGCTCAACAGAAGTGACTTGGTCACATGATGTAGCAACCATCTTGCATTTTGCGAAAATCTTTAAACATATTATTCTCTTAAACCGCTTAGTGCAATAAAGCGCAATTTTGTACGTATGCTCCTTGCAAGGTCCTCTACCAAGATTGTTAAAATTGTGATTTTTTTTATCGCCATTTAATTGCGTAATTTTGCACTTTATTCATTAGTTTTACAATATTTAACAATATTACAGTGTAATAGACACATGATTTCACATAGTCATAACCCTTAAAGACAATATTGCAGTTAAAATTTACATTGCGTAATCGCCTTCGTGAAATAAAACATTTGCAAATTTTCATGAAACTTCTGCAAATTGTAGAGGTCTATAAAGAGCATTAGTAAGTGCAATTTGAAAGCTATTTTGTTTCGTATGTGCCATTTTTAAAAACTATAAAAATCTTCTTCTCCGAAACCGCTTATGGGACAGACTTGAAATTTTGTTTATAGAGTTATCTTATGACTAACATTCAGATTTGTTCAAGAGAAGTTGATACGTCATGTGGTTTGGCAGCCATTTTGAATTGTTCAAAATTGCTTAACGATATATTTAAATTCATAATAAAACAAAAACCGTTTTACAAAAATGCTTTATTTTTGCCATGTTTATTGACATCTACAGTGAGCACTATTGTGCATAATATAGAGGCTGTATATCTTACGATCAGGCAGCCATCTTGGTTTACGCGAAAATTTCGAAAGTCTATTTTCTCTGCAACCGCTTCTGTAAGAACTGTGAAATTTGCTGTACAGTCTTATATTGTGACCTAGAGTCACATTTGTTCATGTGGAAGGAATTTGTCACAAGCTGTGGCAGCCATATTGGTTTACGCAAATATTTTGAAACTGTGTTTTCTTTCCAACCGCTTATGTTAAAACTGTGAAATTTGCTGTATAACCATATATTGTCACTTAGAGTTACATTTGTTCATGTTGAAAGTATAGGTCATATGGTGTGGCAGCCATTTTAAAAAACACAAACATTTCAAAAATGTGTTTTTTTTTTCCAAATGCTTATGTTAGAACTGTAAACAGTTGTTATATAGCTTTATTTTGTGACATAACTACTTATATTGCATTGCAAAAATAATGCGCTGGCCACCTCTATTGCTGCTTGCAGCTATATTTATTATTATTATTATTATTCTTTTTATTCCGCCAAGCTTTGTATTCAATTGCCCATAACTGCTTAACTGTTTTTGCAAAGCTCTTAAAATCAAGTATGCTGGTACAGCCTATTGCTGTGCTACATCTCATGCAAAATTGAACTCATAGGTCACATGCTCTGGCAGCCATATTGCTTTTTGCGCCAAATTTTGACAAACGCTTAAAAATCTTTAGCTCTGGAACTGCTTATGTTACAACTTTGAAACTCGCTGTGCTTAGTGCTACTATGACCTAAAATTTCTATTGCTCAAGAGAAGTGCCTTGGTCACATGATGTGGCAGCCATCTTGCATTTTGCGAAAATTTTCAAACATCTTCTTCTCTTAAACCGCTTAGTGCAATGACGCGCAATTTTGCACATATGCTCCTTGCAAGGTCCTCTACCAAGTTTGTTCAAACTGCGATTTTTCCATAATCAACATGGCTGCTGTGAGACATTAACCTTTTTATCGCCATTTAATTGCGTAATTTTGCACTTTATACATTAGTTTTACAATATTTAACAATATTACAGTGTAATAGACACATGATTACACATAGTCATAACCCTTAAAGACAATATTGCAGTTAAAATTCGCATTGCGCAATCGCCTTCGTGAAATAAAACATTTGCAAATTTTCATGAAACTTCTGCAAATTGTAGAGGTCTATAGTGAGCATTAGTATGTGCAATTTGAAAGCCATACATTGCATAGCTTGGCGGCCATTTTGTTTTGTATGCGCCATTTTTAAAAACTATAAAAATCTTCTTCTCCGAAACCGCTTATGGGACAGACTTGAAATTTTGTTTATAGAGTTGTCTTATGACTAACATTCAGATTTGTTCAAGAGAAGTTGATATGTCATGTGGTTTGGCAGCCATTTTTAATTGTTCGAAATTGCTTAACGATATATTTAAATTAATGATAAAACAAAAACCGTTCTACAAAAATGCTTTATTTTTGCCATGTTTATTGACATCTATAGTGAGCACTATTGTGCGTAATATGGAGGCTGTATATCTTACGATCGGACAGCCATCTTGGTTTACGCGAAAATTTCGAAAGTCTAATTACTCTGCAACCGCTTATGTAAGAACTGTGAAATTTGCTGTACAGTCTTATATTGTGACCTAGATTCACAATTGCTCATTAGGAGAGAATCAGTCACATGATGCGGCAGCAATATCGGTTTTATGTTTATCGTAATTATTTGTAATTCAATACTTCCTCTTTTGAGTCAATTGCTCACAAAACACAAATTACTTATGCTAAACTCTTGAAATCAGGTATGCTGGTACAGCCTATTGCAATGCTACATCTCATGCAATATTAAACTCATAGGTCATAAGGTTAGGCAGCCATATTGTTTTTTGCGACAAATTTCGAGAACTGCTTAATAATCTTTAGCTCTGGAACTACTTATGTTGCAAATTTGAAATTTGCTGTGCTTAGTGCTGCTATGACATAGATTTGCTATTGCTCAACAGAAGTGACTTGGTCACATGATGTAGCAACCATCTTGCATTTTGCGAAAATCTTTAAACATATTCTTCTCTTAAACCGCTTAGTGCAATAAAGCGTAATTTTGCACGTATGCTCCTTGCAAAGTCCTTTACCAATATTGTTAAAATTGCGATTTTTCCATAATCAACATGGCTGCTGTGAGACATTAATTGCGTAATTTTGCACTTCATGCATTAGTTTTACAATATTTAACAATATTACAGTGTAATAGACACATGATTACACATAGTCATAACACTTAGAGACAATATTGCAGTTAAAATTCGCATTTCGCAGTCGCCTTCGTGAAATAAAACATTTGCAAATTTTCATGAAACTTCTGCAAATTGTAGAGGTCTATAGTGAGCATTAGTATTTGCAATTTGAAAGCCATACATTGCATAGCTTGGCAGCCATTTTGTTTCGTATGCGCCATTTTTAAAAACTATAAAAATCTTCTTCTCCGAAACCGTGGCCAGCAACAAAGTTGCAGGACAACCTATTGTTATTGTTCGGATTATTATTATTATTATTATTATTATTCTTTTTATTCCGCCAAGCTTTGTATTCAATTGCCCATAACTGCTTAACTGTTTTTGCAAAGCTCTTAAAATCAAGTATGCTGGTACAGCCTATTGCTGTGCTACATCTCATGCAAAATTGAACTCATAGGTCACATGCTCTGGCAGCCATATTGCTTTTTGCGCCAAATTTTGACAAACGCTTAAAAATCTTTAGCTCTGGAACTGCTTATGTTACAACTTTGAAACTCGCTGTGCTTAGTGCTACTATGACCTAAAATTTCTATTGCTCAAGAGAAGTGCCTTGGTCACATGATGTGGCAGCCATCTTGCATTTTGCGAAAATTTTCAAACATCTTCTTCTCTTAAACCGCTTAGTGCAATGACGCGCAATTTTGCACATATGCTCCTTGCAAGGTCCTCTACCAAGTTTGTTCAAACTGCGATTTTTCCATAATCAACATGGCTGCTGTGAGACATTAACCTTTTTATCGCCATTTAATTGCGTAATTTTGCACTTTATACATTAGTTTTACAATATTTAACAATATTACAGTGTAATAGACACATGATTACACATAGTCATAACCCTTAAAGACAATATTGCAGTTAAAATTCGCATTGCGCAATCGCTTTCGTGAAATAAAACATTTGCAAATTTTCATGAAACTTCTGCAAATTGTAGAGGTCTATAGTGAGCATTAGTATGTGCAATTTGAAAGCCATACATTGCATGGCTTGGCGGCCATTTTGTGTTGTATGCGCCATTTTTAAAAACTATAAAAATCTTCTTCTCCGAAACCGCTTATGGGACAGACTTGAAATTTTGTTTATAGAGTTATCTTATGACTAACATTCAGATTTGTTCAAGAGAAGTTGATATGTCATGTGGTTTGGCAGCCATTTTTAATTGTTCGAAATTGCTTAACGATATATTTAAATTAATGATAAAACAAAAACCGTTCTACAAAAATGCTTTATTTTTGCCATGTTTATTGACATCTATAGTGAGCACTATTGTGCGTAATATGGAGGCTGTATATCTTACGATCGGACAGCCATCTTGGTTTACGCGAAAATTTCGAAAGTCTAATTACTCTGCAACCGCTTATGTAAGAACTGTGAAATTTGCTGTACAGTCTTATATTGTGACCTAGATTCACAATTGCTCATTAGGAGAGAATCAGTCACATGATGTGGCAGCAATATCGGTTTTATGTTTATCGTAATTATTTGTAATTCAATACTTCCTCTTTTGAGTCAATTGCTCACAAAACACAAATTACTTATGCTAAACTCTTGAAATCAGGTATGCTGGTACAGCCAATTGCAATGCTACATCTCATGCAATATTAAACTCATAGGTCATAAGGTTAGGCAGCCATATTGTTTTTTGCGACAAATTTCGAGAACTGCTTAATAATCTTTAGCTCTGGAACTACTTATGTTGCAAATTTGAAATTTGCTGTGCTTAGTGCTGCTATGACATAGATTTGCTATTGCTCAACAGAAGTGACTTGGTCACATGATGTAGCAACCATCTTGCATTTTGCGAAAATCTTTAAACATCTTCTTCTCTTAAACCGCTTAGTGCAATAAAGCGTAATTTTGCACGTATGCTCCTTGCAAAGTCCTTTACCAATATTGTTAAAATTGCGATTTTTCCATAATCAACATGGCTGCTGTGAGACATTAACCTTTTTATCGCCATTTAATTGCGTAATTTTGCACTTCATGCATTAGTTTTACAATATTTAACAATATTACAGTGTAATAGACACATGATTACACATAGTCATAACACTTAGAGACAATATTGCAGTTAAAATTCGCATTGCGCAGTCGCCTTCGTGAAATAAAACATTTGCAAATTTTCATGAAACTTCTGCAAATTGTAGAGGTCTATAGTGAGCATTAGTATGTGCAATTTGAAAGCCATACATTGCATAGCTTGGCAGCCATTTTGTTTCGTATGCGCCATTTTTAAAAACTATAAAAATCTTCTTCTCCGAAACCGCTTATGGGACAGACTTGAAATTTTGTTTATAGAGTTATCTTATGGCTAACATTCAGATTTGTTCAAGAGAAGTTGATAGGTCATGTGGTTTGGCAGCCATTTTGAATTGTTCAAAATTGCTTAACGATATATTTAAATTCATAATAAAACAAAAACCGTTTTACAAAAATGCTTTATTTTGGGCATGTTTATTGACATCTATAGTGAGCACTATTGTGCATAATATAGAGGCTTTATATCTTACGATCGGGCAGCCATCTTGGTTTACGCGAAAATTTCGAAAGTCTATTTTCTCTGCAACCGCTTATGTAAGAATTGTGAAATTTACTGTACAGTCTTATATTCTGATCTAGAGAATTAGTCACAAGCTGTGGCAGCCATATAGGTTTACGCAAAAAAAATTAAACTGTGTTTTCTTTCCAACCGCTTATGTTAAAGCTGTGAAATTTGCTGTATAACCATATATTGTCACCTAGAGTTACATTTGTTCATGTTGAAAGTATAGGTCATATGGTGTGGCAGCCATTTTAAAAAACGCAAACATTTAGAAAATGTGTTTTTTTTCCAAATGCTTATGTTAGAACTGTAAACAGTTGTTGTATAGCTTTATTTTGTGACATAACTACTTATATGGCATTGCAAAAATGATACAAATTTCGAGAAACGCTTAATAATCTTTATCTCTGGAACTGCTAATATTACAACTTTGAAACTTGCTGTGCTTAGTGCTGCTATGAACTAGATTTGCCATTGCTCAACAGAAGTGCCGTGGTCACATGATGTAGCAGCCATCTTGCATTTTGCGAAAATCTTTAAACATCTTCTTCTCTTAAACCGCTTAGTGCAATAAAGCGCAATTTTGCACATATGCTCCTTGCAAGGTCCTCTACCAAGTTTGTTAAAATTGCGATTTTTCCATAATCAACATGGCTGCTGTGAGACATTAACCTTTTTATCGCCATTTAATTGCGTAATTTGGCACTTTATACATTAGTTTTACAATATTTAACAATATTACAGTGTAATACACACATGATTACACATAGTCATAACCCTTAAAGACAATATTGCAGTTAAAATTCGCATTGCGCAGTCGCTTTCGTGGAATAAAACATTTGCAAATTTTCATGAAACTTGTGCAAATTGTAGAGGTCTATGGTGAGCATTAGTGTGTGTAATATGAAAGCCATACATTACACAGTGTGGCGGCCATTTTGTTTCGTATGCGCTGTTTTTAAAAACTACAAAATTCTTCTTCTCCGAAACCGCTTATGTCACAGACTTGAAATTTTGTTTACAGAGTTAGCTTATGACTAACATTCAGATTTGTTCAAGAGAAGTTGATAGGTCATGTGGTTTGGCAGCCATTTTGAATTGTTCAAAAACGCTTAACAATATTTTTAAATTAATAATAAAACAAATACCGTTTTACAAAAATGCTTTATTTTTGCCATTATTATTGACATCTATGGTGAGAATTATTGTGCATAATATGGAGGCTGTATATCATGTGATCTGGCAGCCATTTTGTTTTATGCGAAAATTTCACAAATCTATTTTCTCTGCAACTGCTTATTTTAGAACTGTGAAACTAGCTGTATAACCTTATATTTTGACCTAGAGTCACATTTGTTCATGTTGAAGTAATTGGTTACAGGCTATGGCAGCCATATTGGTTTACGCGAAAATTTCGAAAATGTGATTTCTTTGCAACTGCTTATGTTAAAGCTGTGAAATTTGCTGTGTAGCTATATATTGTGACTTTGCAGCTTGTATGCTTTGCAAAGGTGATGCGCATGGCCACCCCTATCGCTGCTTGCAGCTATATTTATTATTATTATTATTATTATTCTTTTTATTCCGCCAAGCTTTGTATTCAATTGACCATAACTGCTTAACTGCTTGTGCAAAGCTCTTGAAATCAGGTATGCTGGTACATCCTATTGCTCTGCTACATCTCATGCAAAATTGAACTCATAGGTCACATGCTCTGGCAGCCATATTGCTTTTTGCGACAAATTTCGACAAACGCTTAAAAATCTTTAGCTCTGGAACTGCTTATGTTACAACTTTGAAACTCGCTGTGCTTAGTGCTACTATGCCCTGAAATTGCTATTACTCAAGAGAAGTGCCTTGGTCACATGATGTGGCAGCCATCTTGCATTTTGCGAAAATATTCAAACATCTTCTTCTCCTAAACCGCTTAGTGCAATAAAGCGCAATTTTGCACATATGCTCCTTGCAAGGTCCTCTACCAAGTTTGTTCAAACTGCGATTTTTCCATAATCAACATGGCTGCTGTGAGACATTAACCTTTTTATCGCCATTTAATTGCGTAATTTTACACTTTATACATTAGTTTTACAATATTGAACAATATTACAGTGTAATAGACACATGATTACACATAGTCATAACCCTTAAACACAATATTGCAGTTAAAATTCGCATTGCGCAATCGCCTTCGTGAAATAAAACATTTGCAAATTTTCATGAAACTTCTGCAAATTGTAGAGGTCTATAGTGAGCATTAGTATGTGCAATTTGAAAGCCATACATTGCATAGCTTGGCGGCCATTTTGTTTCGTATGCGCCATTTTTGAAAACTATAAAAATCTTCTTCTCCGAAACCGCTTATGGGACAGACTTGAAATTTGGTTTCTAGAGTTATCTTATGACTAACATTCAGATTTGTTCAAGAGAAGTTGATACGTCATGTGGTTTGGCAGCCATTTTGAATTGTTCAAAATTGCTTAACGAGATATTTAAATTAATAATAAAACAAAAACCGTTTTACAAAAATGCTTTATTTTTGCCACGTTTATTGACATCTATAGTGAGCACTATTGTGCATAATATGGAGGCTGTATATCTTACGATCGGGCAGCCATCTTGGTTTACGCGAAAATTTCGAAAGTCTATTTTCTCTGCAACCGCTTATGTAAGAACTGTGAAATTTGCTATACAGTCTTATATTGTTACCTAGATTCATAATTGCTCATTAGGAGAGAATCAGTCACATGATGCAGCAGCAATATCGGTTTTATGTTTATCGTAATTATTTGTAATTCAATACTTCCTCTTTTGAGTCAATTGCTCACAAAACACAAATTACTTATGCTAAACTCTTGAAATCAGGTATGCTGGTACAGCCTATTGCTATGCTACATCTCATGCAATATTGAACTCATAGGTCATAAGGTGACGCAGCCATATTGTTTTTTGCAACAAATTTTGAGAACTGCTTAATAATCTTTAGCTCTGGAACTGCTTATGTTGCAACTTTGAAACTTGCTGAGCTTAGTGATGCTATGACCTAGATTTTCCACTGCTCAACAGAAGTGACTTGGTCACATGATGTAGCAACCATCTTGCATTTTACGAAAATCTTTAAACATCTACTTCTCTTAAACCGCTTAGTGCAATAAAGCACAATTTTGCACGTATGCTCCTTGCAAGGTCCTCTACCAAGATTGTTAAAATTACAATTTTTCCATAATCAACATGGCTGCTGTGAGACATTAACCTTTTTATCGCCATTTAATTGCATAATTTTGCACTTTATACATTAGTTTTACAATATTTAACAATATTACAGTGTAATAGACACATGATTACACATAGTCATAACCCTTAAAGATAATATTGCAGTTAAAATTTGCATTGCGCAGTCGCCTTCGTGAAATAAAACATTTGCAAATTTTCATGAAACTTCTGCAAAATGTAGAGGTCTATAGTGAGCATTAGTATGTGCAATTTTAAAGCCATACATTGCATAGCTTGGCAGCCATTTTGTTTCGTATGCACCATTTTTAATAACTATAAAAATCTTCTTCTCCGAAACCGCTTATGGGACAGACTTGAAATTTTGTTTATAGAGTTATCTTATGAGTAATATTCAGATTTGTTCAACAGAAGTTGCTACGTCATGTGGTTTGGCAGCCATTTTGAATTGTTCAAAATTGCTTAACGATATATTTAAATTAATAATAAAACAAAAACCGCTTACAAAAATGCTTTATGTTTGCCATGTTTATTGACATCTATAGTGAGCACTATTGTGCATAATATGGAGGCTGTATATCTTACGATCAGGCAGCCATCTTGGTTTACACGAAAATTTTGAAAGTCTATTTTCTCTGCAACTGCTTATGTAAGAACTGTGAAATTTGCTGTACAGTCTTATATTGTGACCTAGAATCACAGTTGTTCATGTTGAAGGAATTAGTCACAAGCTGTGGCAGCCATATTGGTTTACACGAAAATTTTGAAACTGCGTTTTCTTTCCAACCGCTTATGTTAAAGCTGTGAAATTTGCTGTAGAACCATATATTGTAACCTAGAGTTACATTTGTTCATGTTGAAAGTATAGGTCATATGGTGTGGCAGCCATTTTAAAAAACGCAAACATTTCAAAAATTATGCGCTGGCCACCTCTATTGCTGCTTGCAGCTATATTTAACTGCTTAGTCTTTTTTTGTTGGAGTCTCCATATTTTCATATCATCATCTGCTTGTGTGTGTCTGTAATTTTTATAAGCTATCTTTTTTGTCTTTACAGCATGTGCTACTTCTTTGGAAAACCAAATTGGTTTCCGCTTTCTTTTACTTTTACAGACATGTCTAATACAGTGTGCGGTTGCATCTAAAATGGCACCTTTCACAAATTCCCACTGTTCTTGAACCCCTGTAATAAGAGTTTTCCCCTTTAAATAGTTCTTTAGGTATTCTCCCATTAATGAAAAATCTGCCGTCCTAAAGTCTAAAACTTTTGTTTTAGTCTGGGTGGACAGTTCCTGAACATGAAAACAAACAGATTGATGATCACTGGATCCTAAGTTCTCACCTACAGACACATCTGAAACTGTATCACTGTTTGTAAGTATTAGATCTAATATAGCTTCCTTACGAGTTGGTTCCTTGACTAATTGTTCAAGTGATTCCCCTAGCAGAGATTCAAGAATATACCTGCTTCTAGCCGATCTAGCAGAAGGAATCTTCCAGTCTATATCTGGCAAATTAAAGTCCCCCAGTACTATAACCTTACCCTTCATGGTCATTT
Source organism: Bombina bombina (assembly GCF_027579735.1). Lineage (NCBI taxonomy): Eukaryota > Metazoa > Chordata > Amphibia > Anura > Bombinatoridae > Bombina > Bombina bombina. The sequence goes on from NC_069502.1 coordinate 1,228,826,289, forward strand.
TGGTTATTTCATCTAATAACAGATTGTCCAGTTTTTCATCCTGCAATGGAGGCCTATATACAACCCCTATTCTAAAAACATTTTTATCTCCAATTTCCAAAGTCACCCAAATACTTTCCACCTCATCATTTGTTCCTACAATTTCAGTAACCTTTATATTTTCATTTACATACAAAGCAACTCCTCCACCTTTCTTTCCTACTCTGTTCTTTTTAAATAACCTGTATCCAGGTATGACTATGTCCCAGTCATGCAAATCATTGTACCATGTTTCTGTTATAGCTACTAAATCCAAGTTGTCCCTAGTCATTATTGAAATGAGTTCAGGTAATTTATTTCCTAAGCTGCGAGCATTTGTGCTCATGGCACGAAGAATTTTTCTACTAGAATTTCTAGAATTGTTACTTGGACTAACAGTTTTGGCATAAGACCATATCTGCCCTTTCTGCTCACTCTCAGCATTCATTTGCCCCTTGTAACAATTAGCATCAGCTGACACAATTTCTCTCGTGGAGGACATTTCCTTGCAGGATATCACACACTCGCTCTCACTCATAAAGGGATCTAGCAGCCCCTCAGGGTAACTCACTGGGGGACTAAGAGCAATTCTTGCTATGCTTAGGCCAGATACTCCACTGTTCACACCTACCCCAGTATGCTCTGTAGGAGTAGTAGGTTCGTTAGTCACTGCAGCTACATCTCCCTCCCCCTCTTTTTCACATCTGCCATTCCTGTAGGGGAGGTCCACAGCCACACCCAAGGTCCCATCTTGTCTTACCCTCTGTAACAGGGCAGGATGTACTCTGACCCCTACACCAGCCATGCCATTCACTCCTCCTTGCATATGCAATGCTGGTTCTAGCACAGAAGAGTATACCCACTTAGTCTGCCCTTCTGCCCAGCCCTGCTGCTCTCTCACATTCCCACACACTGCATCAGGCATCCCATTGTCACAATCAATGGCAGTATACCCCCTTTCACTGGCACAATACAGTACTGGTACAGGTTCAGGTAAATCATCATTAACCCTAGGCTCTCCCTCCCAGCGCCCAGGTTCAATAGCAGCAACATTGTTACAAACATTTTCAATACATCCCTCCCTAGGCTCTCCCTCCCAGTGCCCAGGTTCAATAGAAGTAACATTGTCACAAACATTTTCATTACATCCCTCTTCATCAGAACAAGACATTACTGGTGTACACACAGGCAGAGCTGCATTAACCCTCAGCCCCCCGCCCAGCAATCATGTTCAAGGAAATCATCCTTTATCCTTTGGTGGGATACCTCCAGCTCTGGTGCAGCTAGTGATGTGTCCATCCCCAGCCTCCCCTCTGGGTCCCCCAAAGTTTCACACAGTACCTCAGTTGGTGCAGGGCCCTCTACTGGCCCTTCCAGGTTGCAGGTGTTGTCTTCTGGAGCGTACTGACAAAGCATCCGGCCCAAATCATCGCCCAGCAAAACATCAACAGGGATATCCGCAGAAATCCCCACCTCCCGCAAACCTTTTCCCACACCCCAATCAAGGTGCACTCGTGCCACAGGCACTGCGGGGCAAACTCCCCCAATTCCTTGAATGGGCACAGTCCTCTCTGGTATAATGTTCTCCGGCTTTACCATTCCAGGATGCATCAAGGTAACCGAAGCTCCACTATCCCTGAGTCCTGTTGCCACCTGGTCACCCACAGATACCCTCTGTAGGTTATCTCTCCGCTTCTGCCTTGGGAACCCACCCACAAACAAAACAGATGCTGGTGCCCCAGCCACATTCCCACCCCCAGGCTTCTTCTTTTCTGGGCAGGTGAAACTCAGATGCCCCATCTGGTTACAAGTGAAACACTGGCGGGTATCCCCCTGTCCCGGTGTGGCCCCTGCCCCTCTGGCTGTAGGGTGTAGATGAGATGGTTTCTCTGCTAGCTTGGTTGCTCTTTTCCACTTAGGAGAAACAGCTTGAATAGCTGCCTGCCTTGCTTCAGGTGCTCTGTTGTTGGCGTAATCATTAGCCAGATCTGCAGCCTCTGCCACTGTTTTGGGCTTTCTGTCCAGAATCCATACTCTGGCATCAGGACTTTGCATTTGCATGAACTGCTCCAGGATCATCAAATCCTCCAAAGCCTCATGAGTGAGGACTTTTAGGCCCCCAGTCCATTGCTTAAAAGCAGACCTTAGCTGTGCAACATATTCTGTGCAGCTGTCCTCTGCACTTTGGTGAAGACTCTGAAACTTTTTCCTGTAGAATTCCGGAGTGAGGTTAAAACTTTTTAATAAGGCTGTTTTTATGGCCTCATAGTCCTGGTCATCCTCCCCTGGAAGGGAAGCAAATACATCCAGTGCTTTACCCTTCAGGCGAGGAGCTAAATAGCGAACCCATTGCTCTGGGGGCAGCTGATACTGCTTGCATACCTTCTCAAAGCCCCTCAGAAAAACATCCAAATCAGTGTCTCTTTCCAACATTGGAAAATACTCCAGACGGGGCCTCTCTGTTGTGGTTTCCCCGCGTTCACTGGTTTGGGGAGACAGGCTGGTTCTATTCCTCTGCATATCCAGCTCATGTCTCCGTTGAGCATCCTTTTCCTCCCTCTCTCTTTCTCTCTCTCTTTCTCTTTCTGCAGCCTCTCTCTCTTCTTTTCTTTCTCTCGCTGCAGCCTCTCTCACTGCAGCCTCCCCCTCTCTTTCTCTCTCTTCTTTTCTTTCTCTCTCAGCTGCTTCTTGAAACTTGAGGATCAATTCCATTCTCAGTTTAGGATCAGCATCCCCCAAGTACCTGAGTGCTGTTTGTAGCTCAGACTCCTTTTCACTCACAGGGGTGACAGCAGTAGTTATCATCTCCTGGGTTGCCAGTTCCACAGTAACCCTTTCTGTGCCTGTTTCCAGCTCTGCTGGAAGGCCATCTGCATGCTGCAGTTCCTGGACCAACTGATCCTTTGTTTTGCCAAAAGTTGAAATGGATCTCTCCTGACAAATTAGCTCCAGGAATTCTTTCGGCATCTTTCTATATCCATAATGAGAGTAGCAACGAATAAACAAGAGGAAGGGAAAAATAAACTGCTTCTTTGCACTGTAATGTGTATAAATATAATTAGGCACTGAGTTCTGTCTTTGGGAAATTGCACAAAAACATGCAATTTCTTTTAGTACTATCCAAATAGCACTAAAAAACTCTAAATATCCCCTCCGCTGCCAGCCAGTTTGTGACGAATCACGCCTCAGCGTCACAATAGAGGGGTGTGGGCATGAAGGGGTTAATGGCACACAGCTCTGGTTCCCTTATCCTTGCAACTCTGCAAAAGGACCTTAGAAGGGACACCTCGATAGCCCCCAATTCTTGTCCACACTGCTCTAATTAACAATTCCACTGCTGCCACCACCAAAACTTTTAAATTAAAGGGGAGTTCTGGGGAACCCCTAAAAACTCACACTATTTAATATTTAAGTAACGTGCCTTTAACCTTGTCTCAACAGGAGTGTGAATTCAGATATTAGATCCCAAAGCCAGAATTAGATTTTCTATTTGTTTAATAACAAAAATATCAACACAGGTTACACAGTGCAAAATTACACAGATATTCAAAATAAACATACAAATGCAAAGCTACAGTTCTTTAAAAAGAAAATGGGACATGAAAAACAATTACACACAATATCTTACTTAATACTAAGTTCCTTTAGATACGTGGAGAGCTGCCATTCCAGATGTTATGGTCGCTTGGGTCCCCAGGGCAGTTCTGCCTAAAAAGTCTGTCTCTTGCATACTTGAATCTGATTCTCTTTGTCTTGTCAAAGACAACGCCCGGGTTATAATTTACAACGAGTCTGGCCAATAAAAACAAGTCTTAGCTACCACTATCAGTCTCCAAGGGTAGGAGCGTGCTGCATTCCTATACACAGCTACACCACTAAGGAGGGGGGAAGGAAAGGGGGGAGGGGAAAAGGAAGGAGGGGAATCTCAGCTTACAGCTTTCTGAGAGCAGACTTCACACACACAGCAAAAAGCAATTCACCTTAACCTCTTCCACGCTGAGGACACAATACCACCTCTGCTGAGCAGCCAATCCATGTATCAACTACTCCACATGATTGTATCATGACACCACTTGTTAATGCTATGCCCATGGACACATGCTAATTGAAAGAGAAATTGAGGAAACTGATGCCCTATGCCACTGTAACAGCTGCTGGAATAAGTGAGAAGTAGTCGTATTCCAGATTTGACACCTGTCCCAAAAGTAGGAGCGAACGTGAAGGAGGCGGACGGACATCACCACAATTCAACCTGATCGAATACAATTGGGTTGATTGACACCCCCTGCTAGCAGGGGGCGGCGTTGCACCAGCAGTTCACAAGAGCTGCTGGTGCCATGCTGAATTTGGAGAGCGTATTGCTCTCCGCATTCAGCGAGGTCTGTTGGACATGATCCGCAATGTCGGATCATGTCCGACAGGCCTTTCATAAATAGGCCCCTAAAGCTTTTTGTATAAAAAAAATATTAATGTATGATCTCTGGAGGTTGATTTTGTCAGTATATTTATGAAAATCTAAGTAGTGCTCTCCAAATAATATATCAGCTTATGGCAGGGTTATAACACAATATATTTAATAATTATCCTTAAAAATAGAAACCCTTAACCAACATGAATCTACTAGAAACCATACAATTAATAGAAATACCTGAATTCTTTTATTTAGTTAATGTCCATGAACATTTTGAAATATATTTGCAATATCAGAATATGACACAATATTATATACGTTAAAACCGACTATTAAGATATGCTATCCTTCTTACAAAACCCAGAAAAATTTACCTTCACAAATCAGCCTTATTTACAAATAGCCTTTCATTCAGTTAACACAATGGGATTAAAACCTTTAACTTTTAACATCCAAGCAATACAATCATAATAGTGCTTCTAAACAATAGGATAATATATATATTATGCTATTTAACTGCAATTTATCCTAATACAATATTGATTTAAAACACCAGAACTTTCACAGATAAATCACTTAGCCTACCAGATACAAATTTAAACAATACCTAGGCTTATGAAATATTAACTTGAAATACAAACTGCTTCTTTAAATCTTTCAACTGTACTTTAAACTGCAGTGACTTAGAATTTAACTAATAGTCTTACCAATAACCTTGAATACATTACCAGGGTAAAGAGCAGTCGATATCCAATATTCCTTAATAGGAATTATTTTACCTCAGATCACCAATAAGTGTATATCGCAATCAATGAGCAAGGTAGATTAGCTTTGCTTGAGTAAATGGTATTTCACACCCAGCAGGAACCAGTTACAAGTTTTAGCTCAGCAGAAAATCTGTGTTTCTCTACATTGCATTCACTTTTAATTAGTTTTCCATCATGGGTAAATTATGGGTGGCCCTCCTAGTCCCTTTTGATTGGGTATTTTGAATACCTGATTGGATTGGCCCTTATCGGAGTTGAGCATGTTTACCATGGCAACGCATCTTTTGAACAGTTAAATTCCCTTAACTGTCCTACCGGTATTGGCCCTTAGGTGGCAGCAGATAGCACAGCACAGCCTTACATGCAATATTTCTAGACAGTAAAAAAAGATATTTCTTTAAACTATGTAATAACTGCCATAATTTCTTGTATTAATCTCTCCCAATATTAATTATAGATGGAGTAGCATCAGATCAATTCCCTGATCGTTTTGATATGAAACATCATGGTTTTTTTTTTTAATATTACATTATATTAAAAGAATTATGCTGCTAATTATTTTGAAATTAATGGCATTTAAACATCTGTCATATATGTATTTACACAATTTCAGCCTATTTCACATTTTCAATAGTTCTGTCTGCATGCACTCCTTTATGATCCATAGAAAATTTATGTTATATATATGCACTTCAAATATGGGATTATTAAAATGGTTACTTAATCTATACTAATTCTGAATTTATTTCCTATATAAATATCCCATGCAGCAATTATCTATTTAATATAATGTGTTTAATTTCAATATATATTCATGTGTTTAAATTTATTATCATATAAAAGACCGTCACATATCCATTAAAAATATATCTATTTTCTTATAATGCTGAAGTGTATTCTACTTGCCTATAACATAGTTGTTTTAAAATTTCATTGTGAGCCATTTGCTTTCTCTGGCCTAGATTTAGAGTTGGGCGGTAGCTGTCAAAACCAGCGTTAGAGGCTCCTAACGCTGGTTTTTACCGCCCTCTGGTATTTGGAGCCAGTCATTAAAGGGTCTAACGCTCACTTTCCAGACGCGACTTTTCCATACCGCAGATCCCCTTACGTCAATTGCGTATCCTATCTTTTCAATGGGATCTTTCTAACGCTGGTATTTAGAGTCATGGCTGAAGTGAGCGTTAGAACTCTAACGACAAAACTCCAGCTGCAGAAAAAAGTCAGTAGTTATGAGCTTTCTGGGCTAACGCCGGTTCATAAAGCTCTTAACTACTGTGCTCTAAAGTACACTAACACCCATAAACTACCTATTTACCCCTAAACCGAGGTCCCCCCACATCGCCGCCACTATATTTAAATTTTTTAACCCCTAATCTGCCGCTCCGTATACCGCCGCCAACTACGTTATCCCTATATACCCCTAATCTGCTGCCCCTAACACCGCCGACCCCATTATTATATTTATTAACCCCTAATCTGCCCCCCACAACATCGCCGCCAGCTACCTACAATTATTAACCCCTAATCTGCCGACCGGAGCTCACCGCTAGTATAATAAATGTACTAACCCCTAATCCGCCTCACTCCCGCCTCAATAACCCTATAATAAATAGTATTAACCCCTAATCTGCCCTCCCTAACATCGCCGACAGCTAACTTCAAGTATTAACCCCTAATCTGCCGATCGGAGCTCACCGCTACTCTAATAAATTGTTTAACAAATTACGACACGCATACTCACACGATTTCAAGTATATATATATATATATATATATAGACTTTCATATATATATATTTTTCACCTAGAATTTTCCACTCAATATGTCCAACTCTCCTAATATGGAGGATATTTTTGCATTTAGAGACCACTTACACAAAGAATTATATGATCACAAAGAAGATACTGCTAATACAGATTTAGAATATGAAAGCATAGAAGACATCCTTATTAAATTGGAGAAACTCCTAATAAAAGAATTAAAACAAAAAACTGAAATAATTTTCCTAAATAAATACACTGGGAAAGGCCTAATCCCTAAAGGCCTAGTATTAACCAAAGCCTGTGCCTTTCCCCTTAAAGACATTTTTCAAAAAGAATGGGAAGAAGTGTTATCTAAAGCTTCAAATAATCTAATGGAGATCTTAAAAAGGTCTAGAAAAGATACTTTAGTGGATTTAGAGAAAGAAATAGTGGATATTAAGGAGAAATTGAAGGATAAAAAATCGCTATCTTTTAAAGAAAAACAGAAAGATATTATTGACAGATTAAATATCTTGAATAAAGATATTTTAAGAACTAAATGGAAAAAATTAGAAAGGGACACAAAGAAACCAGATGAAATTGTAAACAATGAGAATAACATCAGGGACCCCCACATTTCAAACGAAAATTGGACAACAGTCAATTATAATAAAAAGAAAGATAAGAGAAATTTCCATGTCTCAAGATCTAATACTTATAATTATAGTGATAGAGATATGAGGGAACAGAATAGAGATTCAAACAGATCCTGGAGGCCTTATTACTCACATCCCAACAGGGGATATAATAATGAACATTATAATTATAAAAATGCCCACTCATATGATAACAGGAATAACTATTATAACCATTATATGGGAAGCAGATCTAATGACCATTATAATAATTACCCAGACAGAGAACTACCATATCGTACAAATAGACCCATTTGGGAACACAAAGATAGGTGGGAGACACCTGTAAGAAACAGGTATTCATCACTAGATCCTGACACTGAAAGGAATAGTCGTGGGGAGATTGACACTCCTTTTTTAGTGAACAGCCCTCCAAGGGAGGGCACTTCAAAAGAGCTCATGGAGAGCAGCAAAATGAGTGTATGGGGACAGTATCCACAACAGAAAAACAGAAAAAGACCTCTAGAGGAACAAGAGGTAGTGGGATCAACAAAAGAGGCAAAAAGAGGGAGATAACAAAAAATGGAGTCTTTAATATTAGTAGCATTACACTACAAGATGAGGAAACAAAGATTTTAAATTATGGTCTCTCCTTTGCCCCTAGTGTGAGGATAAACAAATTTAATACACATATTCACGTTAAAAAATTCATTAGAAACCTCACCTTGAAGAGATTCTATATGAAAGGTCCTCTGGAGAGAATCTCTGCTAATAAAGCAAAATCATCAGAAGATAAATTTATTCACACTAACCGTAAACCAAAATCTACCTTTAACCCTATCTCTGCGAAAGGGAATCACCTTGAGACCTTTGAACAAATGGTACTAAAAGATCTGAAAAATAGCAAACCTTCAAAATTTCTTAAAACAAATATGACAAAAAAAGAGACCCTAATTCTAGAAAATTTAAAAAAGAATCAAAAAGTAACCATTAAGCCCGCCGACAAGGGCGGCGGGATTGTAGTAATGGACACAACCTACTATGAAACAGAGGCCCTAAGACTTTTAGGAGACAATAGAACATATAAAAAACTTGATCTTAATCCCACTAATAAGTTTGCTGCATTACTCAAAAAATTGATAAGAGAAGGCAGAGATTTTGGAATACTAAATGAAAAAGAGGTAGAATACCTGGACCCCAATTATCCTAGGGTCCCGGTATTCTACTTCCTCCCAAAAATACATAAAAATCTTTCCCGACCCCCTGGGAGACCTATTATCTCGGGCATAGGGTCGCTGTCCTCTAATCTCTCACAATATGTGGACACATTCCTGCAAAAATATGTAAGGGGTTTGGACTCATATCTGAGAGACTCTACTCAGGTTCTTAATATCTTAGAACAGGTCAATTGGGAAGATGATTTCATTCTGGTGACCAGAGATATTACGTCCCTATACACGGTAATTGATCACGAGAAAGGAGTCACGGCAATCAAACAATATCTGGATAGAGACGTGGAATTAAAATCTGAACAAAAAGAATTTCTGTTAAAAAGTATTTCATTTATCTTAAAAAACAATTACTTTATGTATAACAATAAATTTTATTTACAAATAGAAGGTACGGCTATGGGCACGAGGTTCGCACCAAGTTACGCCAACTTATTCGTTGGCAACTGGGAAGAGTCCTTCTTCCAGTTGGGTGACTATGGTGCGAACCTCGTGCTCTATAGACGTTACATAGATGACGTCCTATTAATATGGAAGGGGTCCGAATCTGAGCTATTAAAACTATTTTCTGATATAAATTTGAATGACAAAGGGCTTAATTTTACATTTAACCACAGTAAAGATAAGGTAGTTTTTCTAGATTTAGAAATAATGGTTATAAATAGCAATTTAGAGACTAAGACACATTTCAATGAAGTAAACTGTAACAACTTTATCCATTCACAAAGCTGTCATCTCCAGCAATGGATAGATAACATTCCAGTGGGCCAAAGCCTAAGAGTAAGGAAGAACTGCTCCAGGATCTCAGATTTTGATAATCAAATAGAATCCCTGATTGATAAATTCAAAGATAGAGGCTATGACGATGAGGTCATAAATAAAGCTGTGGTAAGAGCAAGGAACACAGACAGAAAAAGCCTCCTTTTATATAAACAAAAACCCCCTAATAATGACTCTGAAATAATTAATGTCCCATTCATAACTGAATATAATGAAGATCATAGAATTATGCGAAAAATTCTTAATAAACACTGGCCCATATTAAAAGCTGACCCTATAGTTGGAGATTCACTCCCACAGAAACCAAGATTGATTTTTAGAAAAACTAGAAATTTCAAAACACTACTTGCACCTAGCACACGTACAAGAACAAAAAAAACTATCCTGACACAAAAAGATCTACAAGGAGGGAAAATATCAGGTTTCTTTCCCTGCTATTCTTGCAAGGCTTGCAAGCATAGTGATAAGAGAAAAATAATACATATCCCAAAATCAAATAAAGAAATTACGATTAAGGACTGTATTAGATGTACCACAAAGGGAGTAATTTACATTTTGAGGTGCACATGCAATTTGATATATTTCGGGGAGACCAAACGAATGATCAGAGATAGGATCAGGGAGCATTTATTATGCATTGAGAAAGGAATGGTGGATACCAACTTATATAAGCATTTCAAGTCAATACACAAAGGGAACACCAAAGATTTGAGTTATTGGGGAATAATACAGGTGAAACAAAATTGGAGGGGAGGAAATATAGAGAAAGCTCTAAAAATCAAAGAAGCAGAACTGATTTATAGATATAATACCTTGTTCCCTGCCGGTCTGAACTCTGAGTTAGACATTTCTCCTTTTCTATTTGACTGAAAATTAGTCTGCACAAATAAACATGATACCATATCATTTAGCAGGTTCTACAGATATTCTCTCCTTATATATCTTTTATTACCCCCTTTTTATTCGTTCTATTACTATTTTCCATGTTTTATCTATATATAAAGATCTTTCTTTTTTATTGAAGAAACCCTTCTGAGGGAGTGGGAATATCAAGTGCAAAACTCCCTAAGATTGTATATATGTTTTTATATATGAGTTGCCCTAGCTTATTGTTGCCAATACCATCTTAAAAATATGACTACCTTAAAACCAAAGACCGCCTTAGCTTCAATCTCCCAGGTGGAATTTGACCAATGGGAAACAAGCTACACCTTTAAAAGAAGATACACCTGTTGCAGATTATTCATCTTGAAAAAGCCCTGCAGAGGGAGAAACGCGTTGATGTACTGCAACTAAACCTAAGCTACTATTTGTCATTTAAAAGTGTGCAATACTGCTAACACTGTTAGCCATTTCCAATTTTGCCACTAGACCTATAACGGTCATTTCTGGACACTACTTTATACTACATTCTTGGATTTGGGATGTACTGCAACTAAACCTAAGCTACTATTTGTCATTTAAAAGTGTGCAATACTGCTAACACTGTTAGCCATTTCCAATTTTGCCACTAGACCTGTAACGGGTCATTTCTGGACATTACTTTAGACTACATTCTTGGATTTGGTATCCTGCGTGCTATCTGGCACTAAGTGCAGGAATATTTTCTTCGATGATCGCTGCATTGTAGCAAAGAAAGCCAAGAAACAGTGCAACTTACTGACCTCGCATTTACACCAATCAGAAAGTGTATTCAGGACAGCGCCCTCTATAGTGACGTCATTACGGCCGTACAACTAGTCACGGAGAAGACTGAATGTGCACTCGTCTGGGTAAGCCCTTGTTTTGCTAGCAAACCAACTCCCGATTGAAAGTTCAGTGTGGATTTGGACTATCTTTACTGTATTATGAACTTCACATTGCAAGTCTAGTCATATATCAAGTGATGGCAACTTAATTGTATAAATTGTTTTTATCTACGGAGACGTCCGTTTTAACATTTTTATATATCACCTAATGTGAATAAATCTTTGTCTCTTTAGACATTCATCTACTTTGTTTATTTTCTCTCTCTCTAATAAGTCTCACATTAATACACCTTATCACCTTTAGCTTTTAGCGCTCCTATCTATTTTTTACTCTTAAATTGTTTAACCCCTTAAGCTAATTCTAACCCTAACACTAACACACCCCCCCTAACTTAAATATAATTTTTATCTAACGAAATAAATTAAGTCTTATTAAATAAATTATTCCTATTTAAATCTAAATACTTACCTGTAAAATAAATCCTAATATAGCTACAATATAAATTATAATTATAACTTAGCTATTTTAGGATTAATATTTATTTTACAGGCAACTTTGTAATTATTTTAACCAGGTACAATAGCTATTAAATAGTTAAGAACTATTTAATAGCTACCTAGTTAAAAAAATTACAAAATTACCTGTAAAATAAATCCTAACCTAAGTTACAATTAAACCTAACACTACACTATCAATAAATAAATTAATTAAATACAATTCCTACAAATAAATACAATTAAATAAACTAACTAAAGTACAAAAAATAAAAAAGAACTAAGTTACAAAAAATAAAAAAATATTTACAAACATTAGAAAAAAAAATTACAACAATTTTAAACCAATTACACCTACTCTAAGCCCCCTAATAAAATAACAAAGACCCCCAAAAGAGCTGAATTCTTTGGGGCATGCCCCGCAAATGGCCCTTTTCAGGGCTGGTAAGGTAAAAGAGCTTTGAACTTTTGTAATTTAGAATAGGGTAGGGCATTTTTTTATTTTGGGGGTCTTTGTTATTTTATTAGGGGGCTTAGAGTAGGTGTAATTAGTTTAAAATTGTTGTAATATTTTTCTAATGTTTGTAAATATTTTTTTATTTTTTGTAACTTAGTTCTTTTTTATGTTTTGTACTTTAGTTAGTTTATTTAATTGTATTTATTTGTAGATATTGTATTTAATTAATTTATTGATAGTGTAGTGTTAGGTTAATTGTAGATAATTGTAGGTATTTTATTTAATTAATTTATTGATAGTGTAGTGTTAGGTTTAATTGTAACTTAGGTTAGGATTTATTTTACAGGTAATTTTGTAATTATTTTAACTATTTTAGCTATTAAATAGTTCTTAACTATTTAATAGCTATTGTACCTGGTTAAAATAAATACAAAGTTACCTGTAAAATAAATATAAATCCTAAAATAGCTATAATATAATTATAATTTATATTGTAGCTATATTAGGGTTTATTTTACAGGTAAGTATTTAGCTTTAATTTAGTTAATTTATTTTGTTAGATTTAAATTATATTTAACTTAGGGGGGTGTTAGGGTTAGGGTTAGACTTAGCTTTAATCCATTTATTACAGTAGCGGCGAGATTCGGTCGGCAGATTAGGGGTTAATAATTGAAGTTAGGTGTCGGCGATGCGTTAGGAGCTGAACGCTGCTTTTTTGCAGGTGTTAGGTTTTTTTTCAGCTCAAATGGCCCCATTGTTTTCTATGGGGGAATCGTGCACGAGCACGTTTTTGAAGCTGGCCGCGTCCATAAGCACCGCTGGTATCTAAAGTTGCAGTGGCGCTAAATTATGCTCTATGCTCCCTTTTTGGAGCCTAACGCACTGAAAACCCAGCCATTCTGTGAACTCTAAATACCAGCGGTATTTAAAAGGTGCGGGGGAATAAAAGCACGCGTAGCCAACGCACCCCTTTGGCCGCCAAACTCCAAATCTAGCTGTCTGTGTTATCCTTCCCAGACTCTTCGTCTTTTACTCACCACATGGGGTCTTTTTGTGCCTGAGAGTAATGCTGACATTCTCACAAAACATGTCATTTGCAACTAGACTAACAGGTTCCTCTATGAGGAGTAGGGAGTTTATCACACATTTCCACTTTGAAAAACAAATGGTGTCCTGATCTATGTATCAAAAGGCTGTCTTTGACACAGCAGGAAGTGGGCCTCAAAGGCTATATTAACTCTCAATTATGGTAAAACATGTTTGTATTTTCATCTATTGAGTAAATGTTTTAGTGTCAAGCCTTTGGAGACATCCTGTCTGTAGTTTAGTCCTGAAATGTTTATTCAAACTTGTGGGGGTTTTGCAAATCAAATCCTGACATCAGAATTTAAACCTTATTCCAGTAATATCTGATAAAAATATGGTTTCATACATAAACACATTTCCCTGTCCTATTGACATATATATATATATATATATATATATATATATATATATATATATATATATATATGTATTTACCTGTGCCCTGACATAACGTATTAGGAGTTATGGGGCCATTTATGTGTATTACTAGCACAAATTATAGAAATTGTCACGGATACCAGACAACCAAGGCTACCCCCACCCCCCCTGCTATATGGCTCACTCCCTGTTACATTCGATTTGGCCATTTCCTGGCTTACAGGATCTCCCAGATGCGTGCTATGTGCTGTTTTGCTGTATACACTTGGTCATGGAAGAGCTGATCTATGACCGGGAAAAAAACTCCTAGGCTGGCCAGGCTCATGGAACTCCTGGTTGGCCGCCTCACAATGGACACCCACCTAACCCCACTCAGGCTGGCTGGGCTCCTGGAACTCCCAGTTGGACATAGAACAGCAGGACAGCTGCTAAGTTTACCCCTGGTCGCTCCAGCAGCCCTTTGCCCCAGAGCTTCGCTCTTTTGGGGATTGGAAGCCCCTAGGGAGGACAACAGCTGGGGCAATTATTGGAGGGGAGCTCCTTTGGGAACCGGAGTTTTTGGACACCCCTAGCCCCATAACTTCAACAGACTGTAACTGCAGTCCTCAATAACGAATCATGCTGCTTTTTGGACTGCTTTAAATTGACACCCTGGAAGTGACACTGCTCTACCGGGATCACCCCAAAACCGCCACCCCTGGGTACTGTGATTCTGTGGAACTGTTGCTGCTATGGAGGTGCCGGTCTGTCTGGAGGGGCGGGAATGGCAGGAAAATTGTGAGACTGTCCAGTGTCTTATCAAGATCAGCTTTGTGTATAAAAGGATTGTATGTTTTACAATAAAATCAGTTCCTGTTTCACCTGAATGCTAGTACGTCTAGTTATTTGGGTGGGCTCCTGCTAAAATCACTTTCCTGTTCCAGGCAGATGAAGGACCCTCTGGCAGAGCTACCTAGTCTGGGCAGCTGGAGTCTGCCATAGGGTGAGACTCTGAATACTGGTGCTGTGGGGCATCAGGGGTTGCTACGGGCTGTGGTCACTTGCCAGCTACATAGCTGCAGTCGGCAGGGAGGAAGCAGGACACATTTGGCGGAGCTACCCAGTCAGGGTAGCTGGGGTATTCGTCACATTGGCTGGCAGCGGTGGGATCTGGAGAGGAGACGTGCCTCAGTAGACGGTAACTATGGGAACCAAGCTCCTAAGGAGAGTACAGGAGACGCTGGCCCAGCTGGACAGTCCTAGTTCATATTGAGACCTGCTGGCACAAAGGGACCTTGTCTGACAGCGAATCTGGAGGGAGGCTCTTCAACAAGAGCAGGGCTATCGAGTTACAACCCTCCCCCCTGATGACGAAGATTACTGGCTCCAGTGGAAGTTACGAGTACCTTGCCCGGGAGGACAGCTCAGGGAGTAATGGCTGTCTGAATTGGATGGACTGGTCCAGGATGAGATGGTTCTGGATGACAGCTACAAGGCCTTCCGATGGTATGCTATGCAAGTGTGGCCATGGCTGGGTAATGGTGTCCCCACAGAGGGCTTTGGTTATGGCTGCCCTGGATTCCTATTTGAACTAATGGCAGAGGACCCAGATTTTGGGAGTCAGGAGGAGTGGAGGCTTAAGGACATTTGTGAGTACAGAGGGCTGCTGAGTCGCTCAGGGGTACCCTGGCTGCAAGCCGATTTGGATTATATATGTGGCCAGAAATTAGAGATGGAACAGAGATACAAAAGACTGCTAGATTGCATTAAACAGCATGCCACAGAGCCTGCAGGGAGCTATGATACAGCAGTCTGGGAATCATGGAGGTTGGCCTCCGAGGAGTGGCAACAGAGCATAAGCGACGATGAGCTGCTAGAACAGATCAGCAGCCTGGCCCAGAGCTTTTGGACTTGGACAAGGGAGCCACCCTAGCAGAATTACTGGCAACAGGGCAGAGAGCCGTCGGCCTCTGCCCAGCCCCTGCAGCATCTCTGGTAAACCAGGGAGAGGAAGTAGTCATCCTCCCTCCCCTTACACAGAACCCCTTGCAGGGAGAAATGGATGTCAATGACTCTCCCCAGTGGCAGAACCCCTTCCCAGGAGAGGATACAGTCGGCCTCTCTCCCCAGCGGTAGAGCTAGGTACAAGGAGAGGAGACAACCTGTCTCTCTCCCAAGCAGCAGAGCTATCCCCTGGGAGTGGAGGTAGTCGTCCTCCCTCCCCTTACACAGAACCCCTTCCTGGGATAGGAGACAGTCGGTCTCTCTCCCCAGCAGCAGAGCCAGGAGCAGGGAAAGGAGACAGTCGGTCTCTCTCCCAAGCGGCAGAGCCATCCCCTGGGAGCGGAGGTAGTCGTCCTCCCTCCCCTTACACAGAACTGTGGGACTGTGGCTGCTATGGAGGTGCTGGTCTGTCTGGAGGGGCGGGAAAGGCGGGAAAATTGTGGGATTGTCCAGTGTCTTATCAATATCAGCTTTGTGTATAAAAGGAGTGTATGTTTTAAAATAAAATCAGTTCCTGTTTCATCTGAATGCTAGTATGTCTAGTTATTTGGGTGGGCTCCTGCTAAAATCACTTTCCTGTTCCAGGCAGATGAAGGATCCTCTGGCAGAGCTACCTAGTCTGGGTAGCTGGAGTCTGCCATAGGGTGAGACTCTGAATACTGGTGCTGTGGGGCATCAGGGGTTGCTACGGGCTGTGGTCACTTGCCAGCTACATAGCTGCAGTTGGCAGGGAGGAAGAAGCACCCGTTTGGCGGAGCTACCCAGTCGGGGTAGCCGGGGTATCCGTCACAGAAATGATGTTATACTTTTTTTTATTTTTTATTAGCTGTAGCGCTATGTAAAACAATGATGGTTGTTGGACTTTTTCTCATTTTGTTTTTCTTTCCCCTTTTTTATTTTTTTTTTCTCTTTCTTTTGCATTTTTTCCTGGGGGCTTGCCGATACTGGGAAGTACATTTTATTCAGATATTGTTTTTTATTATTTTTTTTATTGAGGTAAACAAGAAAAGAAACACATTACATTTGTAATACTGACGCGTACAATTATATATACAGGCAATAATGTTAACAATAGGACATTAATTACAAGCTTGTACAATTTAATGACTCAGCAGTGTGTCTTAATATTACTTTGTGACAAAAAATATGTCCCTGAATACCTCTATTTTCTATCTCCTATGTCAGGAAGAGGCCACTCTTGGACCTCCAACCACTCAGAAACCTTCATTAATTGGGAGGATTTTATGCTAAGTAAAACTTAAATTGGAACCCACTCTGATGAAAAGTGGCCTCTCGTGGACCACCAATAATGCAAATTAAGTAGTCTTGTCGGAGGAAGCCAATTGTGCCTCTCTTGGGCACATAAAGAAGAATGAGAGGAGTTCCCTTGTAGTATCATACCAAAAATGATCAATTGTATATAACATAGTCAAAACAGGGTCTGGCATGAATAAACTATTGACCCACACCAACTAAAGTATATGACGTAACTGGGTATCTAAAAAGTAGACTTACAGACCAGATGAGTATCAGTTAAGTGGTCTCAGAGTTAGGGCTATGACAATATGCAGGGTTAGTTGAAAAACCTCTTTGGCCATTCAGCTACAAATTTGAAAATTTTAAACTGCAGCCGTAGGCTTGTGGAAAATAGCGGCTAGATTTAGAGTTTTGTCGGTAAGGACCCGCGTAGCTAACGCCGGGTTTTTTCTAGCCGCACCATAAAAAATAACTCTGGTATTGAGAGTCCACATAAAGGCTGCGTTAGGCTCCAAAAAAGGAGCGTAGAGCATATTTAACGCAGCTTCAACTCTCGATACCAGAGTTGCTTATGCAAGCGGCCAGCCTCAAAAACGTGCTCGTGCACGATTCCCCCATAGGAAACAATGGAGCTGTTTGAGCTGAAAAAAAACCTAACACCTGCAAAAAAGCCGCGTTCAGCTCCTAACGCAGCCCCATTGTTTGCTATGCGGAAACACTTCCTACGTCTGCACCTAACACTCTAACATGTACCCCGAGTCTAAACACCCCTAACCTTACACTTATTAACCCCTATTCTACCGCCCCCGCTATCGCTGACCCCTGCATATTATTATTATTAACCCCTAATCTGCCGCTCCGTAAACCGCCGCTACTTACATTATCCCTATGTACCCCTAATCTGCTGCCCTAACATCGCCGACCCCTATATTATATTTATTAACCCCTAATCTGCCCCCCACAACGTCGCCTCCACCTGCCTACACTTATTAACCCCTAATCTGCCGACCGGACCGCACCGCTATTATTATAAAGTTATTAACCCCTAATCCGCCTCACTAACCCTATAATAAATAGTATTAACCCCTAATCTGCCCTCCCTAACATCGCCGACACCTAACTTCAAACATTAACCCCTAATCTGCCGACTGGAGCTCACCGCTATTCTAATAAATGTATTAACCCCTAAAGCTAAGTCTAACCCTAACACTAACACCCCCCTAAGTTAAATATAATTTAAATCTAACGAAATTAATTAACTTTTATTAAATAAATTATTCCTATTTAAAGCTAAATACTTACCTGTAAAATAAATCCTAATATAGCTACAATATAAATTATAATTATATTGTAGCTATTTTAGGATTTATATTTATTTTACAGGTAACTTTGTATTTATTTTAACCAGGTACAATAGCTATTAAATAGTTAAGAATTATTTAATAGCTAAAATAGTTAAAATAATTACAAAATTACCTGTAAAATAAATCCTAACCTAAGTTACAATTAAACCTAACACTACACTATCAATAAATTAATTAAATAAACTACCTACAATTACCTACAATTAACCTAACACTACACTATCAATAAATTAATTAAATACAATTCCTACAAATAAATACAATTAAATAAACTAGCTAAAGTACAAAAAATAAAAAAGAACTAAGTTACAAAAAATAAAAAAATATTTACAAACATAAGAAAAATATTACAACAATTTTAAACTAATTACACCTACTCTAAGCCCCCTAATAAAATAACAAAGCCCCCCAAAATAAAAAAATGCCCTACCCTATTCTAAATTACTAAAGTTCAAAGCTCTTTTACCTTACCAGCCCTGAACAGGGCCCTTTGCAGGGCATGCCCCAAGAAGTTCAGCTCTTTTGCCTGTAAAAAAAAACATACAATACCCAAGCCCCCCAACATTACAACCCACCACCCACATACCCCTAATCTAACCCAAACCCCCCTTAAATAAACCTAACACTAAGCCCCTGAAGATCTTCCTACCTTGTCTTCACCTCACCGGGTTCATCGATCTGTCCAGAAGAGCTCCTCCGATGTCCTGATCCAAGCCCAAGCGGGGGGCTGAAGAGGTCCATGATCCGGCTGAAGTCTTCATCCAAGCGGGGCAGAAGAGGTCTTCCATCCGATTGAAGTCTTCATCCAAGCGGCATCCATCCGGAGCGGAGCGGCAGCATCCTGAAGACCTCCGACGCGGAACATCCATCCTGGCCGACGACTGAATGACGAATGACGGTTCCTTTAAATGACGTCATCCAAGATGGGGTCCCTCGAATTCCGATTGGCTGATAGGATTCTATCAGCCAATCGGAATTAAGGTAGGAATATTCTGATTGGCTGATGGAATCAGCCAATCAGAATCAAGTTCAATCCGATTGGCTGATCCAATCAGCCAATCAGATTGAGCTCGCATTCTATTGGCTGTCCCGATCAGCCAATAGAATGCGAGCTCAATCTGATTGGCTGATCGGATCAGCCAATCGGATTGAACTTGATTCTGATTGGCTGACTCCATCAGCCAATCAGAATATTCCTACCTTAATTCCGATTGGCTGATAGAATCCTATCAGCCAATCGGAATTCGAGGGACGCCATCTTGGATGACGTCATTTAAAGGAACCGTCATTCGTCGTTCAGTCGTCGGCCAGGATGGATGTTCCGCGTCGGAGGTCTTCAGGATGCTGCCGCTCCGCTCCGGATGGATGCCGCTTGGATGAAGACTTCAATCGGATGGAAGACCTCTTCTGCCCCGCTTGGATGAAGACTTCAGCCGGATCATGGACCTCTTCAGCCCCCCGCTTGGGCTTGGATCAGGACATCGGAGGAGCTCTTCTGGACAGATTGGTGAACCCGGTGAGGTGAAGACAAGGTAGGAAGATCTTCAGGGGCTTAGTGTTAGGTTTATTTAAGGGGGTTTGGGTTAGATTAGGGGTATGTGGGTGGTGGGTTGTAATGTTGGGGGGCTTGGGTATTGTATTTTTTTTTTACAGGCAAAAGAGCTTAACTTCTTGGGGCATGCCCCGCAAAGGGCCCTGTTCAAGGCTGGTAAGGTAAAAGAGCTTTGAACTTTAGTAATTTAGAATAGGGTAGGGCATTTTTTTATTTTGGGGGGCTTTGTTATTTTATTAGGGGGCTTAGAGTAGGTGTAATTAGTTTAAAATTGTTGTAATATTTTTCTTATGTTTGTAAATATTTTTTTATTTTTTGTAACTTAGTTCTTTTTTATTTTTTGTACTTTAGCTAGTTTATTTAATTGTATTTATTTGTAGAAATTGTATTTAATTAATTTATTGATAGTGTAGTGTTAGGTTAATTGTAGGTAATTGTAGGTAGTTTATTTAATTAATTTATTGATAGTGTAGTGTTAGGTTTAATTGTAACTTAGGTTAGGATTTATTTTACAGGTAATTTTGTAATTATTTTAACTATTTTAGCTATTAAATAGTTCTTAACTATTTAATAGCTATTGTACCTGGTTCAAATAAATACAAAGTTACCTGTAAAATAAATATAAATCCTAAAATAGCTATAATATAATTATAATTTATATTGTAGCTATATTAGGATTTATTTTACAGGTAAGTATTTAGCTTTAAATAGGAATAATTTATTTAATAAGAGTTAATTTATTTCGTTAGATTTAAATTATATTTAACTTAGGGGGGTGTCAGTGTTAGGGTTAGACTTAGCTTTAGGGGTTAATACATTTATTCGAATAGCGGTGAGCTCCAGTCGGCAGATTAGGGGTTAATGTTTGAAGTTAGGTGTCGGCGATGTTAGGGAGGGCAGATTAGGGGTTAATACTATTTATTATAGGGTTAGTGAGGCGGAATAGGGGTTAATAACTTTATAATAATAGCGGTGCGGTCCGGTCGGCAGATTAGGGGTTAATAGGTGTAGGTAGCTGGCGGCGACGTTGTGGGGGGAAGGTTAGGGGTTAATAAATATAATACAGGGGTCGGCGGTGTTAGGGGCAGCAGATTAGGGGTACATAAGGATAACGTAGGTGGCAGTCGGCAGATTAGGGGTTAAAAAATTTAATCGAGTGGCGGCGATGTGGGGGGACCTCGGTTTAGGGGTACATAGGTAGTTTATGGGTGTTAGTGTACTTTAGAGTACAGTAGTTAAGAGCTTTATAAACCGGCGTTAGCACAGAAAGCTCTTAACTACTGACTTTTTTCCTGCGGCTGGAGTTTTGTCGTTAGATGTCTAACGCTCACTTCAGACACGACTCTAAATACCGGAGTTAGAAAAATCCCATTGAAAAGATAGGATACGCAATTGACGTAAGGGGATCTGCGGTATGGAAAAGTTGCGGCTGAAAAGTGAGCGTTAGACCCTTTTTTGAGTGACTCCAAATACCGGAGGTAGCCTAAAACCAGCGTTAGGAGCCTCTAACGCTGGTTTTCACGGCTAACGCCAAACTCTAAATCTAGGCCCAAGTGAATAGGAGGCTACCCTTGGTTAACTGTGCAAAACTAGTTTCTAAGGAGATAGTAAATTTCATGGATAACTTGGAAATACTTCTACTGACTTATTATGAATATTTAGCTGCATACGCATAATTCTGAAATTTAGGTCCCTTGTTATCTATAGGTAGCTAAGGGTACAGACATTAACTCCTATACTCTCAAAAGTAAATAACCTCAGAAACTGGGGCTCATCCCCCTGTTCCGGCCGCTGACATCAGGACAAGCCCTTGATTGCATGAGTAAGGTAGCAAGACATTAGGTAGGACAGCATACAAGCCCCATATTTACAAGTATCCCTCCCAGTTGGGGTGGGTTAAGGCCATAATAATATTATAACAATAACGGTACAGTCCTGCTTCTTAAAGTGGTATTCTTATTTAAGAGAAGGAGTCACATAGACATGCCTACCCACAGTCTAACAATTGCAACAAACAGTAATAGGCTGAGGGACTGGCGCTTACTATAAGATTACAAACCAAATCGATAATCAAATATAAAAGTTTCTGCCAACAGATGTATTATTAGCTATTATTATTTTACATATATTACCAAGTCTAAGGTTACAGTTGTCTCATAAGATAAGGGATAATAAAGGCAATTTGTTATCTAGGGAGGGTAAACTTGTTCATTAGAGAACCAAATAGGTATGTATACTTAAGTGCAATTACTTATCAGTTCAGGGTGTCCTCTCTTACTTAGTTACAAAAAAAGAAGGGTCCCATTGCTTCACTAGCTGTTTTACCATTCTAGACAGTCACATGGAAGGCCTCCTGGATCACAGGACAGTCCGAATTCTTTGTAAGAGGGCCAAGTCTTCAGAGACCGAAATATATTGGGATCCAGTTTCCAGACATGTTTAGTCCCACTGTTGCGCCTCCAATGTTCATTGAAAAGGTACCAGGTTAGGGAATGATGCGTCAAGGATCTATTCTCGCCCCAACTCGGCAGGGTAATTGGATCCAACTTCTGAATCTCACAAAAGTTCCACTGCATCAAAGGTGCTTGGAGGAGGGCCACTTCTGGTAGTTGTCTTTCTGCAGCGAGTGGGCAGTGAGCCTTAGGGTCATTCGCTGGAAGTGTGAGGTTGGCTGCGTATACCCGGTTATCTCTTAAGTCTCTCTTACTAATGCGACACCTGGGTTGCCTCCCTGATTAGTTAAGTAGGGCTCTTGTGTCTCACTATCCCTGGTAGGCAAAGAGGTTAGGTTAGCTCCAAACCAGGTTGAAATTAACTCATGAAGTTTCCTAAAGTGTTCGTCAAAGATATCACATAGCGCTGTTTCTAAAGTTGTTTGGGTCTTCTCCATGGTGCTATGTAGCTCCAATACGTGAATAAAAGCTGGTTCCAAAGTAGCAGGTAAATTACTCTGCTTAGTAACTTACGGCTAGATTTGGAGTTTGGCGGTAAAAGGGCTGTTAACGCTCCGCGGGTTTTTTTCTGGCCGCACCATAAATTTAACTCTGGTATCGAGAGTTCAAACAAATGCTGCGTTAGGCTCCAAAAAAGGAGCGTAGAGCATTTTTACCGCAAATACAACTCTCGATACCAGAGTTGCTTACGGACGCGGCCGGCCTCAAAAACGTGCTCGTGCACGATTCTCCCATAGGAAACAATGGGGCTGTTTGAGCTGAAAAAAAACCTAACACCTGCAAACAAGCAGCGTTCAGCTCCTAACGCAGCCCCATTGTTTCCTATGGGGAAACACTTCCTACGTCTGCACCTAACACTCTAACATGTACCCCGAGTCTAAACACCCCTAGCCTTACACTTATTAACCCCTAATCTGCCGCCCCCGCTATCGCTGACCCCTGCATTACACTTTTAACCCCTAATCTGCCGCTCCGTAAACCGCCACCACCTACGTTATCCCTATGTACCCCTAATCTGCTGCCCTAACATCGCCGACCCCTATGTTATATTTATTAACCCCTAATCTGCCCCCCACAACGTCGCCGACACCTACCTACACTTATTAACCCCTAATCTGCCGAGCGGACCTGAGCGCTACTATAATAAAGTTATTAACCCCTAATCCGCCACACTAACCCTATCATAAATAGTATTAACCCCTAATCTGCCCTCCCTAACATCGCCGACACCTACCTTCAATTATTAACCCCTAATCTGCCGACCGGAGCTCACCGCTATTCTAATAAATGTATTAACCCCTAAAGCTAAGTCTAACCCTAACACTAACACCCCCCTAACTTAAATATAATTTACATCTAACGAAATTAATTAACTCTTATTAAATAAATGATTCCTATTTAAAGCTAAATACTTACCTGTAAAATAAATCCTAATATAGCTACAATATAAATTACATTTATATTATATCTATTTTAGGATTAATATTTATTTTACAGGTAACTTTGTATTTATTTTAACCAGGTGCAATAGCTATTAAATAGTTAAGAACTATTTAATAGTTACCTAGTTAAAATAATTACAAATTTACCTGTAAAATAAATCCTAACCTAAGATATAATTAAACCTAACACTACCCTATCAATAAAATAATTAAATAAACTACCTACAATTACCTACAATTAACCTAACACTACACTATCAATAAATTAATTAAACACAATTGCTACAAATAAATACAATTAAATAAACTATCTAAAGTACAAAAAATAAAAAAGAACTAAGTTACAGAAAATAAAAAAATATTTACAAACATAAGAAAAATATTACAACAATTTTAAACTAATTACACCTACTCTAAGCCCCCTAATAAAATAACAAAGACCCCCAAAATAAAAAATTCCCTACCCTATTCTAAAATACAAAAATTACAAGCTCTTTTACCTTACCAGCCCTGAACAGGGCCCTTTGCGGGGCATGCCCCAAGAATTTCAGCTCTTTTGCCTGTAAAAAAAAACATACAATACCCCCCCCCAACATTACAACCCACCACCCACATACCCCTAATCTAACCCAAACCCCCTTAAATAAACCTAACACTAATCCCCTAAAGATCTTCCTACCTTGTCTTCACCATCCAGGTATCACCGATCCGTCCTGGCTCCAAGATCTTCATCCAACCCAAGCGGGGGTTGGCGATCCATAATCCGGTGCTCCAAAGTCTTCCTCCTATCCGGCAAGAAGAGGACATCCGGACCGGCAAACATCTTCTCCAAGCGGCATCTTCTATGTTCTTCCATCCGATGACGACCGGCTCCATCTTGAAGACCTCCAGCGCGGATCCATCCTCTTCTTCCGACGACTAGACGACGAATGACGGTTCCTTTAAGGGACGTCATCCAAGATGGCGTCCCTCGAATTCCGATTGGCTGATAGGATTCTATCAGCCAATCGGAATTAAGGTAGGAATATTCTGATTGGCTGATGGAATCAGCCAATCAGAATCAAGTTCAATCCGATTGGCTGATCCAATCAGCCAATCAGATTGAGCTCGCATTCTATTGGCTGATCGGAACAGCCAATAGAATGCGAGCTCAATCTGATTGGCTGATTGGATCAGCCAATCGGATTGAACTTGATTCTGATTGGCTGATTCCATCAGCCAATCAGAAAATTCCTACCTTAATTCCGATTGGCTGATAGAATCCTATCAGCCAATCGGAATTCGAGGGACGCCATCTTGGATGACGTCCCTTAAAGGAACCGTCATTCGTCGTCTAGTCGTCGGAAGAAGAGGATGGATCCGCGCTGGAGGTCTTCAAGATGGAGCCGGTCGTCATCGGATGGAAGAACATAGAAGATGCCGCTTGGAGAAGATGTTTGCCGGTCCGGATGTCCTCTTCTTGCCGGATAGGAGGAAGACTTTGGAGCACCGGATTATGGATCGCCAACCCCCGCTTGGGTTGGATGAAGATCTTGGAGCCAGGACGGATCGGTGATACCTGGATGGTGAAGACAAGGTAGGAAGATCTTTAGGGGATTAGTGTTAGGTTTATTTAAGGGGGTTTGGGTTAGATTAGGGGTATGTGGGTGGTGGGTTGTAATGTTGGGGGGGGGGTATTGTATGTTTTTTTTTACAGGCAAAAGAGCTGAAATTCTTGGGGCATGCCCCGCAAAGGGCCCTGTTCAGGGCTGGTAAGGTAAAAGAGCTTGTAATTTTTGTATTTTAGAATAGGGTAGGGAATTTTTTATTTTGGGGGTCTTTGTTATTTTATTAGGGGGCTTAGAGTAGGTGTAATTAGTTTAAAATTGTTGTAATATTTTTCTTATGTTTGTAAATATTTTTTTATTTTCTGTAACTTAGTTCTTTTTTATTTTTTGTACTTTAGATAGTTTATTTAATTGTATTTATTTGTAGCAATTGTGTTTAATTAATTTATTGATAGTGTAGTGTTAGGTTAATTGTAGGTAATTGTAGGTAGTTTATTTAATTATTTTATTGATAGGGTAGTGTTAGGTTTAATTATATCTTAGGTTAGGATTTATTTTACAGGTAAATTTGTAATTATTTTAACTAGGTAACTATTAAATAGTTCTTAACTATTTAATAGCTATTGTACCTGGTTAAAATAAATACAAAGTTACCTGTAAAATAAATATTAATCCTAAAATAGCTATAATATAAATGTAATTTATATTGTAGCTATATTAGGATTTATTTTACAGGTAAGTATTTAGCTTTAAATAGGAATCATTTATTTAATAAGAGTTAATTTATTTCGTTAGATAAAAATTATATTTAACTTAGGGGGGTGTTAGTGTTAGGGTTAGACTTAGCTTTAGGGGTTAATACATTTATTAGAATAGCGGTGAGCTCCGGTCGGCAGATTAGGGGTTAATAATTGAAGGTAGGTGTCGGCGATGTTAGGGAGGGCAGATTAGGGGTTAATACTATTTATGATAGGGTTAGTGAGGCGGATTAGGGGTTAATAACTTTATTATAGTAGCGCTCAGGTCCGCTCGGCAGATTAGGGGTTAATAAGTGTAGGTAGGTGTCGGCGACGTTGTGGGGGGCAGATTAGGGGTTAATAAATATAACATAGGGGTCGGCGATGTTAGGGGCAGAAGATTAGGGGTACATAGGGATAACGTAGGTGGCGGCGATTTGCGGTCGGAAGATTAGGGGTTAATTATTTTAAGTAGCTTGCGGCGACGTTGTGGGGGGCAAGTTAGGGGTTAATAAATATAATATAGGGGTCGGCGGGGTTAGGGGCAGCAGATTAGGGGTACATAAGTATAACGTAGGTGGCGGTCGGCAGATTAGGGGTTAAAAATTTTAATCGAGTGGCGGCGATGTGGGGGGACCTCGGTTTAGGGGTACATAGGTAGTTTATGGGTGTTAGTGTACTTTAGGGCACAGTAGTTAAGAGCTTTATAAACCGGCGTTAGCCAGAAAGCTCTTAACTCCTGCTTTTTTCAGGCGGCTGGAATCTTGTCGTTAGAGCTCTAACGCTCACTGCAGAAACGACTCTAAATACCAGCGTTAGAAAGATCCCATTGAAAAGATAGGCTACGCAAATGGCGTAGGGGGATCTGCGGTATGGAAAAGTCGCGGCTGTAAAGTGAGCGTTAGACCCTTTAATCACTGACTCCAAATACCAGCGGGCGGCCAAAACCAGCGTTAGGAGCCTCTAACGCTGGTTTTGACGGCTACCGCCGAACTCTAAATCTAGGCCTTTGTTTCCCGGAGAGGGATGTTGGACTGCCCAGACTTCTGTACCTGTAGACTTGATATAGATGCGCTTGTAGTGGAAAAACTGTATTCCAATATGGTGTTTCGCGCCTTTCAATCTAACTGCGACACTGGTATATAAATAGTGCCGAAGTCGTGGTTTCCCGCAGTAACGCTTGGATTGATGTCTAAGTCTCAGGTATGGGGTAGTGCTTTCGAAGCTTACAGTGGTAGGTCAGTCTTAGCCTAGAAGAAGGTAGCGGATGACGGAATCACTGTATGGGTAATCCAATCGTGTCATAATGTTGTGGGCTCCTGGATTCATTCTAGGTATAGAGTGTGTGACAGGGTATCACCCTTCAAAGTATTAGCTATAAGTAAGGACAAGTAAACCCTTATTAATAAGATTTGGACAGGGAGTTCTGCTAAGATGCGACCATCCACTTTGGTAGTTAGCTCAGCCCCACTTTTATTCAGCTTTTAAATAAATGAGTAGGAATTTAAATATAAACACAAAAAAGCAATCCGTAGATTGATGGTAATATAGACCTTATAGCACTCACTTTCCTAAGGAGAGATGGCTGTGTTAGAACAATGATTTTATCACGTATCCACAGTGGAGTGAAGTGCT
Organism: Bombina bombina; assembly: GCF_027579735.1. Lineage (NCBI taxonomy): Eukaryota > Metazoa > Chordata > Amphibia > Anura > Bombinatoridae > Bombina > Bombina bombina. Next base: position 1,228,854,004 of record NC_069502.1, read on the forward strand.
GAAATTATTTAAAATGTAACCTTTATTAGGACATTTTAAAATTAAAAAAATCCACAAACACACATTAAAAACACAGAGAGGGAAGGGATTGGATTATCAGGTACTTGGCAACCTTCAATTCTGAGTTCTCAGAGGTGGTGTATCTCATACCTAGGATGTACATATTAATCCATAGTATGGATAAACGTCACCTAATGGTTCTCTTGTGTTAATAGTATTATAGGGTCACTATATCTTCTTTTATAGGATTGGATTATCTAAAGATATTAGCCTAGGTTAATCTTTGTGTAAGAGTATACTTTTGAGGGACAAGGTGGGGTACACCTATCTCTAATGTGCTTGGATAAATTCCAGCCAGTGGTTCTAAGGTAGTTACTGTTGAGTAGGATTTAATTGTAAACTATAGCTCTCATGTAGTTACCAACTTCACTTACAAATTCAATTCTAAATCTATATTAGTGCCTGGATTATATTTAATCCTTATATGCCTTTGAATTTAATAAGCTTATAGTTAGTAGTAAGTTGCGCACTTTCTGCACTTCAGTTACAGATTGTGTAAATACGCTTTTATTACAACAAGGATCGTATATATAAAATGTGGTGCTAATGGGATATCGTGTAAAGTAGTATAGATTTCATACGTCTGCAACTTTTTAACGTGCTTTTCCCCATATAAGTGGGTCGTTAAATCAAGGTGTTCTGTGACACAACGCAAAGTATTTGTATTTTAAATTCATTAACACGTTATCATTAGTTACATAAATGTAGTTAGATTGCCTCTTACAACTTCTCTCCTTGTCAGGTATTCTTGGAATTATTATAAGCGTCTTTGCTAGTAATGAAATATTACAGATTGCTTATGATTACAATATGTTAATCTTAACTCCTTAGATTATCTTGTATTAAGATTACATGAATTTCATTGGCTCACAGAATTTATAGTTGTCTTATCACACTATTACGGCCCGCTGTTCTAGTAGTGTATTTTCAACAATTCCCTTCTATGTATACTTATCCCTACTTAGTAAAATAGTGTGATCTTTAGATTCTAAGGTGTAGTTGTGAAAGGAATACTACGCATAGCGTTAGCAAATTATTGGCAAGTTGTATCTACCGTGCGCTCACATTCGCTGCACGTAGAAGCTTAGGTAAGTAACCCTCTCACATATAGTATCAAATACTAGTCGTGCTATGTCAATTATAAGTATTTCTAGATAGACCAATCTACATATTGTAAGTTACTGCCCATTACTAAAACACAATGAAGATTACTGGTATCTGGTTTGTCACTCTGTGCTTGCATTAAAATTAATCAGCGGTTTTGAACGGAGTTCTGTTTACCATCCGTTAATCATATTTCGGCATTATTGAATATGTGCCACCATCCGCAGCATGCAAATACTAAATAATATAGTTGTTTCCGCTGAATATTATTAGATTATTACCGCCTCCCTGCTAGTTAAAAAATGCTATTTGCATTACAACTGGTTATTCCCTGACATGTTTCGCCACGTACGTGGCTTTCTCAAAGGGTACAGCGCGGCGTTAGGCGTGGGTTTTTATCAGCTCGTATGACTCCGCCTATGATGATGTCGTCTATTCTATACTCGTTTTAGTTGGATCCAATCACAGATGGTCTCATACTTACTCCTTTTATTGATTTGATTCTGATTGGAGGATTCTCGCTCAGAGTTAATATTCATTCTATCTTAGCTACAATATGACAAGTTTACTGATATTATCTATCATAGGAATACTATGTGTATCTTGATCTTGCTGCACCCTTGGTCAATATGGGGTATAAATATATACGTTCAAAATGAATACATTTAGGGCATACAAGGTACTAATTAAATTAAAAATGTGTTACTTGGTGAGTGAAGGTAACAAATAATTCAATGTGCAAGTGAGAATGTGATGTTATATACTGTATATATATGGCGATAAATAAATCTCACCGTGAGATGATGAAACAATAATAAAAATAAATAATTTAATAAAGAATGTGCTTCAAGTGGTCAATTTCAAATTATATTCCTATATAAATAATAATCATACATGCTGTTAGCAATTATATACGTGAAGGTGAATATGTGATATCAAGTGATAATGTCAATATAACAATCAAATGTGATATTCATAAATTCTAACCTATATTAAAAGGTATTCATTTTCTATATAATTTATAATCTTAAAATGCCTCCTATTATATATGACATTTATATCATTCCAATATCTAAACTTAGTCTTTTGGACATTTAGTTTGCTGTTTATGGTGACATCAAATTTAATGTGTCTCCATTTTATCCTCAGTTTTGCACTGTAATCTATTATTTTTGTAGCTTAATATTTATTGCAGGTTGTAAATTGATGGTAACCTCTATTATTTTGTAATATTTTATGTTATTGAGCATTCAATTAAGTAAATGTATTTTTTATTATTACTCTACTAAGTAAATTGTACCCTGCTATATCTCTTGTTAAGCAAGGCTTGTAGTGGTAGTAATTTTTCAAATTGTTATGCTCGTTCAGTCCATTAGGTTGGACAGCATTCAATAGATAAATCCATCTGCTTTCACATTGTAGTAATTTTTTTTTCTTGATCTCCACCTCGTATGCCAAGATTAATTTTTTGAATTCCGTAGCATTGTAGTCCATCAGTTTTTGCTTGATGTTATCTATAGAAATGATATGCTACGGAAGATATTGCTTTCCTGTTCTGTAAGTCCTTAGCTGCATTTTTAATGTTTCGCACATGTTCTTGCACTCTTGTGCGTAGTTTGCGTGTCGTCATGCCTACATATACCTTGGAACATTTGCATTGCAACACATATATTACTCCTGTGGTGTTGCAGTTTATGAATGATCTGATGTAATGTATCTTATTAAATCTGTCTTTGACTGATACTGTCTCTTTCAGAAATTTGCAACTGATACATCTTCCACAGGGGTATGATCCATGAGGTATGTTGCTATTATATGTCATTTTCTTTTTCCGAACAAAATGGCTTGGACTTATCAGGTCTTTCAGGTTCTTGGTCCTTCGGTAGCTCACATCTATCTTTGGTCCTATGAATTGTTCTAATAAATTATCTGATTGTAAAATATGCCAGTGTTTCTGTATTATTGTGACTACCTCGTGGCTCTGTGCATTGTATGTCAGTACTAATCTGGTTTTTCCATCTTTCTGTCGTGACTTAGGTTTCAATAAGTCCAATCAGTTGTTTTTTTTTGGCTCTCTGTTTGGCCTTTTTGACAGAACATTTACTGTATCCTCTATGGCTAAGTCTATCTGCTACTTCTTTGGCTCGTATCTGATATAGCTCATTCTCAGAGCAGTTTCTTCTAGTTCTTAGAAATTCTCCTATGGGGAGGGATTTTACTGTGCCTGATGCATGCACACTTGTGCTGTGCAGGATCATGTTGGTGGCAGTTTCCTTTCTAAATAGATCTGTTCCTATCATGCCATCATCTTTCTTGAATATTCTCAGATACAAGAATGATATCTCGGTTTGACTGCATTGGTATGTTAATTTTATATTCAAATTATTTCTGTTCAGTATTTGTAGAAAGGAGTCCAATTTATCTTTTGGTCCTTCCCATATTAGTAGGATATCGTCAATATACCTTAGCCAAAGAGGAATAGGTTGTGTAAATTCATCATTGTTTCAGGTTGGCGTGTGTTGGTGCACAGGCTGTGCCCATCGCAGTCCCTCTTGTTTGCAAGTAAAATTGGTTGTTGAAGATGAAGAAGTTCTTTTTGAGTACGAATTCTAATAATTTCATAATAAAATTATTATGGTTCTCATCTTCTTCTGTTGCCATGTTTAAATAGTATTGTACCGCTTCTAGTCCTAATTCATGTCTTATGCTAGTGTAGAGGGCCTCAACGTCAGTGGTGACTTGCCACATTGATGGTCCAAGTTGAATTCCTTGGAGTTGCTAGAGTGTTTCCATCGTATCTCTTTTATATATGATGGCATTTGACTCAGAAATTCTCTTAGTCTTATATCAATGTATTTACTGGCTTTTTCTGTGAGATTTTCATTACCGGATACTATAGGACGTCCTGTTGGTTTTCTTGAATTTTATAGTATAATAATACTATATTACCTCCTTTGTTGGCTTTACGAATGATAAAATTATCCCAATTTTGAATTTCCACAAGTGCTTTCTTTTCCCCTTTTGTTAGGTTGGTAGGTGGTGATTTCACTTGTAGTTCTGATATTTCTTTACATACCACATTATTAAAAATTTGTATACTTGGACTTTTGGATGATTTAGGTATAAATTTTGATTTATTGATGAGGTTATTACGCCAATTCATTTTGGAATCTGGTTAATTTTCCTTTAATAAATCTTACATATCTTGTAGAAGAGATAGGTCTTCTACTGTCCAATTACTTTCTAATTCTGAATCTTTATGATTCTGTATTTCTATATATTGTCTTCTCAAAAGTTATTTTCTCAGGTATAATTGTATATCTTTGATGTCAAATTTATCAAATGATGTACTGGGGCAAAACGAAAGACCTTTTGATAATAGTGAAATGTGATATTCAGATAACATTTTTTTGGACAAGTTTAACACTTTCATTGTTTCATTTTGATTTTTGAGAAGGGACTGGGGCTTCTTTTGTAAGGTTTGTAGCCAGGTCGAGTTTCTCTGGTACTTCTTGTTCTGGATACTTTTTTGTTGACCCCCCCACCTCTTCTGGTGGGTCTGAATTTAAATTTGTATCTTCCTTTAAAAAACCTTTTCTCTTTCTATTATCTACCAGAGTGGGGGTTGTGTTGGATGAGGTGTGGGGTGTTTGTTCATCATTTGGATTATCAGATTCCTCGCCTTCAGTTTCTGTGTCACTATGTATAATAGTGACTTTTTGGCGACTTGTTAAGTTGTTAGAATTAAACTTTCTTTTCCATTTATACACCCTATTGTCTTGGAAATCTTCCACATCTCTATTTAGTTTCCCCATTTTTGTTTGTTTTATATTTTCTTCATATTTGTCCAGTTCTTTTTGGTACTTTTTATAGGAAGTTTCAAATTCTTTTAATGTCTCAAACTGTTTGAGTTGTTCATTTTGAGTTGTTGTTTTTTTTTTTAAATATGTCTTTATTAAAGTATTATTAACGACAACAAGGATATACATTACATGCTGATATAGGCATAAAACATAATTTGCTACTGTCCATAATTTTAGAAGCGCTGTAATACAGAAAATGAAGCACTGATTAGACAATCATTGTCGTCTTAACTATCATAAGAGTAGGAGGTACAGTATTATGCAATCAAATAAACTTACAGAAACTTTGTTCCCCTAAAGGGATAACTTTTTTTAGTTTTATAAGTATTAACAAAGGGTATTTGTTCATAAGTAGAAAAAGTTCTATGCGTTAGACGAAAGGAGGAAAAAGGTTCCTCCAGAGCTGATAAAGAGAGGAGGGTGAAGAAAACAGAAAGAATTGAAGAGACAGGGGGAAGAAAAAAAAAACAAACCCAGAGGAGGGAGAGGAGCGGACACTCTCCCGACTAATTGAAGGGTCGAACCTCCAAGTTTCAGGCAGGAGTGTTCAAATTGTATTAGACCAGATTGATTTAATCATTTTGTGTGTCTCTAATCTATGTGTTTTTAGGTAATGGTATCTCTCTAGAGACATGAGGTCAGCCACCATCACTCTCCATTCTTCCAGTGAGGGGATTGTTTTGGTTTTCCAGTACTTAGGGATAAGTTTTTTTGCCGCCGTTAGCATTATCAATAGCAAGGGTTTTTTTCCAAGGCCAACCAAATTGGGTAAGGAGAGAAATAAAATGGCCTTCGGATCAGGTTTAACCCGAGTAGGGATTTCAGAGATAGCCGAGAAAATGTCTGCCCAGTACTTGTTCAACATGGGGCACGACCACCATATGTGTAATAGAGAGCCCTCCTCCCCACAACCCCTCCAGCACGTGTTATTTAGTGAGGGAAAAATCTTATGTAACCGTGAGGGAGTTAGGTACCACCTGCAAGAGAGTTTTAGGTGGATTTCCTGTATCACTGATGAAACAGAGGATTATTTGATCAGTTTGAAAGCTTTCAACCAAAGCTCCTCGTCCAGGTCACAGCCAAGTTCTCTACTCCGAGTGTACATATGAAGGGAGGTTTGAAGTGTTCGGGTTATTTATAATTTTGTAGAGTTTTGAGATAAGATGAGCTGGAGGTGTTGACATTATACATAACTTTTCAAATGTTGTGGCCTCTCTACCCAGCTCTGCTTTATGTTTATTAGAGGAGATAAAGTGCAATAATTGGTTGTAATGAAGCCACGAGAAGAAAATCTCCCCATGAGTTTCCTTCAGGGCAGTTAGAGTTTTAAACTTGCCATTTTCAGTTGCGTATTGAATGGAACTTGTGTTGTAGCTATAGGGTTGTTTTAACGTGAGGCCCAGACGATGATAGGTAAGGTCAACATTTTCTATAAGTGGGACAAGCGGGGCATGTCTAGAGGATATGTGCGTTGTGGAGACTAGAATTTTGTCCCAATCTGAAAGGATGCCTGCCGTGAAATGATAGGAGTGCAATATTTTAGGTCTTTTTATAGGTAGGGTCCATGCCATTGTTGCTACGTTATTTAGTCTAAGAATGTGCCTGTCGATTTGTATCCAGGCTTTATCATCTGTGTTGTGGGCCCATTCGACTATGTGTTGTAACGTTATTGCATGTTTGTATGCCTGTAAATTTGGAACTCCTAGTCCTCCATTGTCCCTGGGAAGAAACATAGTTTTTTTTAGGAATTCTAAGTCTGGAACCAGCCCAGATGTATTGTTCAAAAACTTTCTGTAAGTGGGTTATGTAATCCTCAGGTAGTAGGATAGGAAGTGTCTGGAGTAGATATAAAAATCTCGGAAGGACATTCATCTTTAATACTCCAATTCTCCCGAGCCATGATATCTGCTTATTTTTTCATATGGAAAGATCTCTTATTATATCGTTTTTTAGAGTAGTGTAGTTAAATTTGAAAGTCCTGTGTGGATGGGGTCAAAAAGATCCCTAAATATTTGAGTTTTTTCTGGGCAATGGGAATCTTGTATTTATCTTTTAAATATTTTATAACCCTTGGGTTGGTATTTATATTCAGTATTTCTGGTTTGGTGATATTTAATTGGAAGTTTGAGATTCTACCATACATTCATCTTTAATACTCCAATTCTCCCGAGCCATGATATCTGCTTATTTTTTCATATGGAAAGATCTCTTATTATATCGTTTTTTAGAGTAGTGTAGTTAAATTTGAAAGTCCTGTGTGGATGGGGTCAAAAAGATCCCTAAATATTTGAGTTTTTTCTGGGCAATGGGAATCTTGTATTTATCTTTTAAATATTTTACAACCCTTGGGTTGGTATTTATATTCAGTATTTCTGGTTTGGTGATATTTAATTGGAAGTTTGAGATTCTACCATAGCGTTCTAGCTCATCTAGAAGTTCTGGTACAGAGGTCTCAGCTTCTGTAAGTGCAAACAAAGCATCATCAGCATATAGAGCCTGTTTGTGCTCCACCTCACCTACCGTCATCCCTTTAATTCCGGGGTTGTTTCTGACTTTTTGTGCTAGCACCTCCATTGCAATAGCAAACAGCAATGGGGATAAGGGGCAACCCTGTCTGGTACCGTTAAAAATATTAAAGGAGTCAGATAGAGTAGCATTGACTCTTATTCGGCATTTGGAAAGGAATACAGGGCCAGGGACATATTCATAAAGGGAACTGGAATTCCCATTTCTTCCATTGCTCTTTGCAAGAAAGGCCAACCAACTCTGTCAAAAGCCTTTTCTGCGTCGGTTGCGAAAAGGACCAAAGGGGTATTTGTGATTTTAGCATGATTTATTAACTGTAGAATTTTGACGGTGTTATCTCGGGCTTCCCGTCCAGGAACAAAGCCCACCTGGTCTTTAGAAATTAGGCTTGATAAATATTTATTTAGTCTGTTGGCGAGGATCTTAGCCAATAGTTTCATATCGGTGTTGATAAGTGATATTGATCTAAAGTTCTCTGGGCATGTGGCTGGCTTACCGGGTTTAGGGATCACTGTAATATGGGCTTCTAAAAGCATTCTGGACAGCGTGGGGTTATCCCTTAAGTTATTAAAGAGCTTAAGAAGATGAGGGGACAGTATATTTTTAAATGCTTTATAGTATCTGGAGGAGAATCCATCTGGTCCAGGGCTTTTACCAGAGGGAGTGACTTTAATGGCCTGATGTAGCTCTTCTATTGAAATAGGGGATTCCAGGTGTGTCCTTGCGTCGTCATTTAGAGAAGGAAGATTAAGATTCTGGAAGTAGTTGTCTGTATTAGTCGTAAAGTCAGTTGTGTCTTCATGTGGGTGGGGCATCGCGTCACGTCGGTCAATGCTATATAGTAAGCTATAATAATCCCAAAAAGTAGAGGCTATTGCTTTACTATCATAAATGAGATGTCCTTCTTTTGTTTTTAGGGAGTGAGTGTATGCTGAAAGTTGCTTTCTGCGGAGGTTTCTTGCTAAAATTTTCCCAGGTTTGTAGTAATATTGCTTAAGATATAAGGCATTGTGCTGGTGTACCTCAACTAGGAATTGTTTAAGATCCCTTCTAGCCGTTGTAAGTGCTTGTTTCAGTGTGTCGTTATTTGGATTCTGTTTGTGATCTGTAATTGGTAGGTCTGGCCACGAGACTGAGCAAGTGATTGGGGCATGATCTGACCATTTTATGTTTCCTATGCTACATTGATTGATAAGGGTGAGGCCGCTAGAGTCTGTGAATATGTAGTCTATCCGTGTGTATCAGTTATGGGGGGGGGGAGTAAAAAGTGTAATCCTTCTCAGTAGGATGCAGTATTCTCCAAACATCATGGAGAGAAAGATTAGTCAGGGAGTTTTTCACTGATTTGAGTACCGATTTGGGCACACTAGAGGAACCTCTAGAAGCATTTACCATGGGGTCAAATGAAACATTAAAATCACCTGCTAGGAGTATCACACCTTTGGCATAGTCTAATAATAAATTTGAGATTTTCTTAAAGAAGCTATTCTGATTTTGATTAGGGGCGTAAATGTTTAGTAATGTGATTTGCTGGCCAAAAAGAGAACCAATCAGAAGAACATATAGGCCTTCTGGATCTCTGATATCACTTGAAGTGGTAAGGTTTTGTGAATCAGGATTCCCACTCCTCCACTTTTACTTGGCCCTGAGGCAAAGCAAGTTATGGAATACTGCAGAGGGGACCAACGTGGCTCCTTACCCTTTTGAAAATGCGTTTCTTGTATCATCAGAATTTGGCTATAAAGTTTGTTCAATTCTCTGAGCACTATAGATCTTTTACCAGGGCTGTTAAGCCCCTTTACATTTATTGAAGTCAATTGGAAGGAGTGGTCCTGAAACCTACTGAGTTTGGGAGGCATCCTCTCGGCTATGTGGGGAGGGGAGGGGAGGAAAGAAAAAAAAAAGGGGGGGGGGAAAGGGATAGAAAGAAAAGAGAGAGAGATTGATAGATAATCGAGAGAAAAGAGAAAAGGTTGAAAAAGTTTTGCTTAAAGTCAGCAAACTTAGGTAAGAAGTCTGTTTGTAAACAGATATCTCAAGCTAGTTACCTAGTAAGATATAACAGTGAGGGGAAGTATCCCTATTACCAGCTTATTGAAGTATAACTGTAGAAAGCTTCCAGTTTTCAAGGACATGATGGGGGGAAGGTTGTGGGAGGGAGTAGGAAAGGGTAGAGTAGGGACTCTATTAAGAAGAGGGAAAAAGCAGTGTGAGAGAGGGGTTGAGAGATTATTTTAAGGCTTTAGCGTGTGGGGAAGTACTTGCAAGTAAGATATGTATTTTAATGGAGAAAGGCATAGAGTGTCAACAACAAAATATTCTGAGGCTAAGGATATGCTGAATGTAGTGTAGCTTGGATAATAGGGTTTATCACTAAAGGCATTGAGCGTAATGAACAGTTCCCCATTGGGAACAATTTGATTCTATACTTATAGATTGCTGGCTTGGCAATATGTGTAATGAACAGAAAGGGAACATTAGTAAGTATGGGTAATATGAACCACAATCCCCTGAGACTTTCACATCTATTAGAGATATTCAGGAGTTATCTTACTTAGTGATAAACATTTTAACCACAATGAAAAACAATACCAACATAAACAGTTAAACATGAAACTAATCAATAAACTTTTAACAGTCTCGCTTGGTCTGAAAAGGTGTTTGTTGTTGTGTTGGGGTGAACAGTCCCACACCATCTCGATAGTGAGAGTCCCTTCAAGAATGCAAGACTGTATAATACAACAATGAATGCATACATTTAAAGAAATAGTAATTAACCTTAACATTAGTGGCTGTAAGAAAAGGATACAACACTGGTAAATGCAGATCCTCTTGTCAAATGAAGACAGGGAGTCTGTGTAGGAGTCCCGAGCAGAGTTCAAACTCAGGATTTATCCCAGTAGAGTATTGTTACACTTTTACCTCTACTAGATATACTGTTGAGCCTACATGAACCAACATAAGATAGCAAGTGGGGAGCAGCAGGTAGTCATCTCAGGTTACTCTGTCGCAGTCTCTTGTTCCATCTGCGGTGTCCAAGCCACCTTCAGATCTAATCGGAAGGGTGTTGTTATCCGGTACACATGGCAGGGAGAGTTCTTTGTAAAAAAAAGGTTGGGATCCGAATCTGGCCTAAAGATGGCCGTTTTATTATTGTATGTGTCTATTAATGATACTGGGAAGCCCCATCTGTAGTGTATCTTGTGGTTTTTCAAGATGGAAGTGATGTGGGACAAATCTCTCCTTTTTTGTAAGGTAATTGGAGATAAGTCCGAAAACAGCTGTATTTCCTCCCCCACGTGCATAATGGTGTTCTTTTCCCTGGCAAAGCGAAGAAGTTCCTCTTAGTCTTTATATCGGAGAAATTTAACAATTATGTCTCTCGGAGGCGCCTTGGGGGAAGGTCTCGATCTTATGGCTCTATGAGCCCTCTCTATTTGGAGATCTTCTGCTGACGGGTTGTTTTTGATTATCCGAAAAAGGGCCTGAAGGTACCCTTCTATTGCTGGTGGTGAGACAGGCTCAGAGACTCCCCTTATTCTAAGGTTATTCCGATGGCATCGGTTCTCCAGGTCCTCTAGTTTCTCATACAAGGCCTGAATCTTGCTGTCATGTTCCAGAATGCTCAAGGAGTTGGAGTGGATCTCTGTCTGTAGGGCTCTTTGATTTGTCTCCAGAGAGATCACTCTTTTATCAATGGCACTAAGGTCTTTCCTCAGGTCTCCAAAGAGGGTTCTCATTTTGTGTAATACAACTTTAATATCATCTTTAGATGATAGGTGTGTGATATCGTTTTTAGTAACATATGAGCTGGTCTCCGGTTCCCCCAGTCGTGAAGATGACATTTTAGTTTGTGCCTCTGATATGGCGTCTGTGCACGTGGGGGTCTGTTGTTCTCTGGGTTTTAAATATTGATTTAAAGTCTTGGAGGTTGAGGTCTTATCTCCTTTATTCTGCCTTTTGCAAAGCATTACCTATTAACTGTATAGGAATCTGGCAAAGCAGGGTTTACAAGCTGTTGCTGAGATATACTGAAAAAACTCTCCTTTTATTTATTTTTTAATACTTTGAACTCTGCAGCACCCATAAGTGCTTATTTTCTTAGTACACTGCGCCTCACTCTCCTTTATAGTAGCTTCAAAGCAGGTTGTAGTGTCTTTTATTGTGAGGAGCCGCTGGATGGTTTAAACTTAGTCTCTAACCTGCTTATAGCAGCTTATTCAGCCATGTTGTGTCTCTTAAGGGCCTTTAAAATGGCGTAGTGAGAGCATATAATGTGTTAAGGATGACGTTTTAATGCCCCTCTCATGTGCCTGTGTGCCAGTCTCCTGCGTGTATGCTGTTATAGTTTAGGAGGGGAATCGTGCTTTAAGAAGTCTCAGCTAGGAGCGGGTCTCAGGAGCTGTAGTGTGTGCGGTAGTAAAAAATCTCTTACCTCCCGGTTGTGTGCAGTTGTTCTCACCCTATGCTATCAACGGGTCTCGTTGATCTGTTTCCTCCCATAGAGAGGTGAACCTGCAGCTGATATGACCGGAGTTGCTGTAAGGCCCTTGCGGTGGCAAATCTCCTCTGTTGCGAGGGATGCGTCTAACAGGCTCCACTTCCGTTGCTGATCTAGGCCTCTCCAGTATCTCCGTTGATACCAAGTGGATCACGTACCGGGCAAGCTTCAGGCGTGATCAGTGGGTCACACTTAATATGCTGATAGGTAGAGGGGATGGGAAAGGGGATTCATGTTCTCGATATGTGCCAAAAGCCGGATTAGGATATGGGAGCCCTTCTAACTAGCAGCCATCTTCCAGCGTGGCTAGACTCCGCCCCCCATTCATTTTGAGTTTTAATCACATCTTCTAATCTATTATACTCTGTGATGTCATGTTTTATTAAGATATTCATCAATTTATTGGAGCATTCGGATAGGGCCTCTTCCCATTCAGTTATTAGTTCTTTTTGTTTAAATTCAAATGCTGGGAAGAGCTGAATTCTTAGCCCTCTTGGGATTAGCTTTTTTTCAATGTATTTATCAAAGAAGTGATGATTCCACCATACTTTATCTTGTTTAAAAAGATTTTTGTGACATTCTCAGAGTAATTTGTCTAATCTATCTGAGGTAGGTTCTATACTCTGTGATTGGGATTAATTAAATACTTCTTGAAAATCAGTTAGACGTTTATTGTTTCTAGCGATTCTGTCTTGTTCTAATTTGTTCGCCATATTGGTTATGTTTTAAGTTAGTGTGCTCTATTAGTGAAACCTAGACTAGGTAAAGTAATTCCGGAAGAAAAAACTGGAGTACTAATGGCACTACTGGGGTAGCAAGCTTAGGAAAGCCTATAAATTAGTATATTGGTCTGGTATATAGTCATTTGGCTATGCAAATAAAACCTGATTATACTAGGCATGGGTGCTATGTACTGTATTTAAGATAAACACAAAAAATCAATCCGTAGATTGATGGTAATGTACACCTTATAGCAAAATGAAACAATGCAAGTGTTAAACTTGTCCCAAATTTTTTTATCCCAATATCCCATTTCACTATTATCAAAAGGTCTTTTGTTTTGCCCCAGTACCTCATTTGATAAATTTGACAGCATCAAAGATATACAATTATAGCTGAGAAAATTACTTTTGAGAAGACAATATATAGAAATACAGAATCATAAAAATTCAGAATTAGAAAGTAATTGGACAGTAGAAGACCTCTCTCTTCTACAAGATATGTAAGATTTATTAAAGGAAAACAAACCAGATCCCAAAATGAATTGGCGTAATAACCTCATCAATAAATCAAAATTTATACCTAAATCTAAAAGTCCAAGTATACCACTTTTTAACAATGTGGTATGTAAAGAAATATCAGAACTATAAGTGAAATCACAACCTACCAACTTAACAAAAGGGGAAAAGAAAGCACTTCTGGAAATTCAAAATTGGGATGATGTTATCATTTGTAAAGCCGACAAAGGAGGCAATATAATATTATGGCCAACAGAGATGTACTTAAAAGAAGTTGAAAAACAACTCACCAACCAGACTTGTTATAAAAAGCTGTGGAACAATCCAACTGAACAATTCCACTCTCAATATAACGACATTATTGCTCATGCCAAGATTAATAATATAATTACCGAAAAAGAGAAAAGATTTCTAACAGTTAACAATCCAAAAGTAGCCACTTTCTATTTAATCCCAAAGGTCCATAAAAATTCAAGAAAACCACCGGAACATCCTATAGTATCCGGTAATGAAAATCTCACAGAAAAAGCCAGTAAATACATTGATATAAGACTAAGAGAATTTCTGACTCAAATGCCATCATATATAAAAGATACGATGGAAACACTCCAGCAACTCCAAGGAATTCAACTTGGACCCTCAATGTGGCTAGTCACCGCTGACGTTGAGGCCCTCTACACTAGCATAAGACATGAATTAGGACTAGAAGAGGTACAATACTATTTAAACATGGCAACAGAAGAAGATGAGAACCATAATAATTTTATTATGAAATTATTAGAATTCGTACTCAAAAAGAACTTCTTCATCTTCAGCAACCAATTTTACTTGCAAACAAGAGGGACTGCGATGGGCACAGCCTGTGCACCAACACACGCCAACCTATTTTTAGGTTGGTGGGAGCATAATACAGTATTTACTGAAAAAAATGATGAATTTACACAACATATTCCTCTCTGGCTAAGGTATATTGACGATATCCTACTAATATGGGAAGGACCAAAAGATAAATTGGACTCCTTTCTACAAATACTGAACAGAAATAATTTGAATATAAAATTAACATACCAATGCAGTCAAACCGAGATATTATTCTTGGATCTGAGAATATTCAAGAAAGATGATGGCATGATAGGAACAGATCTATTTAGAAAGGAAATTGCCACCAACACGATCCTGCACAGCACAAGTGCACATGCACCAGGCACAATAAAATCCCTCCCCATAGGAGAATTTCTAAGAACTAGAAGAAACTTCTCTGAGGATGAGCTATATCAGATAAGAGCCAAAGAAGTATCAGATAGACTTAGCCAGAGAGGATACAGTAAATCCTCTGTCAAAAAGGCCTGAGAGCCAAAAAACCAACTGATTGGACTTATTGAAACCTAAGTCACGACAGAAAGATGGAAAAACCAGATTAGTACTGACATACAATGCACAGAGCCACGAGGTAGTCAAAATAATACAGAAACACTGACATATTTTACAATCAGATAATTTATTGGAACAATTCATAGGACCAAAGATAGATGTGAGCTACCGAAGGACCAAGAACCTGAAAGACCTGATAAGTCCAAGCCATTTTAATCGGAAAAAGAAAATTACATATAATAGCAACATACCTCATGGATCATACCCCTGTGGAAGATGTATCAGTTGCAAATTTCTGAAAGAGACAGTATCAGTCAAAGACAGATTTAATAAGATACATTACATCAGATCATTCATAAACTGCAACACCACAGGAGTAATATATGTGTTGCAATGCAAATGTTCAAAGGTATATGTAGGCATGACGACACGCAAACTACGCACAAGATTGCAAGAACATGTGCGAAACATTAAAAATGCAGCTAAGGACGTACAGAACAGGAAAGCAATATCTTCCATAGCATATCATTTCTACAGAAGATAACATCAAGCAAAAACTCATGGACTACAATGCTACGGAATTCAAAAAATTTATCTTGGCATACGAGGTGGAGATCAAGAAAAAAATATTACTACAATGTGAAAGCAGATGGATTTATCTATTCAATGCTGTCCAACCTAATGGACTGAACGAGCATAACAATTTATAAAATTACTACCACTACAAGCCTTGCTTAACAAGAGATATAGCAGGGCACAATTTAGTAGAGTAATAAAAAAATTTTTTTTTACTTAAATGTATGCTCAATAACATAAAATATTACAAAATAATAGAGGTTACCATCAATTTACAACCTGCAATAAATATTAAGCTACAAAAATAATAGAATACAGTGCAAAACTGAGGATAAAATGGAGATGTCACCATAAACAGCAACTAAATGTCCATAAGACAATCGCCTAGATTTAGAGTTTTGCGGCCAAAGGGGTGCGTTAGCTACGCGTGTTTTTTCCCCCCGCACCTTTTAAACAACGCTGGTATTTAGAGTTCTCTGAAGGGCTGCGTTAGGCTCCAAAAAGGGAGCGTACAGGCATATTTACTGCCACTTCAACTCTCAATACCAGCGTTGCTTACGGACGCGGCCAGCTTCAAAAACGTGCTCGTGCACGATTCCCCCATAGGAAACAATGGGGCAGTTTGAGCTGAAAAAAACCTAACACCTGCAAAAAAGCAGCGTTCAGCTCCTAACGCAGCCCCATTGTTTCCTATGGGGAAACACTCTCTAAGTCTGCACCTAACACCCTAACATGTACCCCGAGTCTAAACACCCCTAGCCTTACACTTATTAACCCCTAATCTGCCGCCCACGCTATCGCTATCAGCCAATCAGATTGAGCTCGCATTCTATTGGCTGATTGGAACAGCCAATAGAATGAGAGCTCAATCTGATTGGCTGATTGGGTCAGCCAATCGGATTGAACTTGAATCTGATTGGCTGATTCAATCAGCCAATCAGATTTTTCCTACCTTAATTCCGATTGGCTGATAGAATCCTATCAGCCAATCGGAATTCGAGGGACGCCATCTTGGATGACGTCATTTAAAGGAACCTTCATTCGGACTTAGGACGTCGTTAGAAGAGGATGGATCCGCGTCGGCTGCTTCAAGATGGTCCCGCTCCGCGCCGGATGGAAGAAGATAGAAGATGCCGCTTGGGTGAAGATGTTTGCCGGTCCGGATCTCCTCTTCTTGCCGGATAGGATGAAGACTTCGGACCCTCTTCTGGACCTCTTCTTTCCAGATAGGATGAAGACTTCGGACCCTCTTCTGGACGGATCGGTGATACCCGGCGTGGTGAAGGCAAGGTAGGAAGATCTTCAGGGGCTTATTGTTAGGTTTTTTAAGGGGGGTTTGGGTTAGATTAGGGGTATGTGGGTGGTGGGTTGTAATGTTGGGGGGGGGGTATTGTATGTTTATTTAAATGCAAAAGAGCTGTTTTCTTTGGGGCATGCCCCGCAAAAGGCCCTTTTAAGGGCTGGTAAGGTAAAAGAGCTGTTAAATTTTTATTTTAGAATAGGGTAGGGCATTTTTTTATTTTGGGGGGATTTGTTATTTTTTTAGGGGGCTTAGAGTAGGTGTAATTAGTTTAAAAATCTTGTAATCTTTTTTTATTTTTTGTAATTTAGTTTAGTTGATTTAATTGTAGATAATTGTAGGTAGTTTATTTAATTAATTTATTGATAGTGTAGTGTTAGGTTTAATTGTAACTTAGGTTAGGATTTATTTTACAGGTAATTTTGTAATTATTTTAACTAGGTAACTATTAAATAGTTATTAACTATTTAATAGCTATTGTACCTGGTTAAAATAAATACAAAGTTGCCTGTAAAATAAATATTAATCCTAAAATAGCTACAATATAATTATTATTTATATTGTAGCTATATTAGGGTTTATTTTACAGGTAAGTATTTAGATTTAAATAGGAATAATTTATTTAATAAGATTTATTTTATTTTGTTAGATTTAAATTATATTTAACTTAGGGGGGTGTTAGGGTTAGGATTAGACTTAGCTTTAGGGGTTAATACATTTATTAGAGTAGCGGCGAGGTCCGGTCGGCAGATTAGGGGTTAATACTTGAAGTTAGGTGTCGGCGATGTTAGGGAGGGCAGATTAGGGGTTAATACTATTTATTATAGGGTTTTTGAGGCGGGAGTGAGGCGGATTAGGGGTTAATACATTTATTATAGTAGCGGTGAGTTCTGGTCGGCAGATTAGGGGTTAATAATTGTAGGTAGGTAGCGGCGACTTTGGGGGGGGCAGATTAGGGGGTAATAAATATTATGTAGGGGTCGGCGATGTTAGGGGCAGCAGATTAGGGGTACATAGGGATAATGTAGGTTGCGGCGGTGTGCGGTCGGCAGATTAGGGGTTAAAAATTTTTTAATAGAGTGGCGGCGATGTGGGGGGGCCTCGGTTTAGGGGTACATAGGTAGTTTATGGGTGTTAGTGTACTTTAGAGCACAGTAGTTAAGAGCTTTATGAACCGGCGTTAGCCCAGAAAGCTCTTAACTCCTGACTTTTTCCTGCGGCTGGAGTCTTGTTGTTAGATTTCTAACGCTCACTTCAGCCAAGACTCTAAATACCGGCGTTAGAAAGATCCCATTGAAAAGATAGGATACGCAATTGACGTAAGGGGATCTGCGGTATGGAAAAGTTGCGGCTGGAAAGTGAGCGTTAGACCCTTACCTACAAGACTCTAAATACCAGCGGTAGGCCAAAACCAGCGTTAGGACCCCCTAACGCTGGTTTTGACGGCTAACGCAGAACTCTAAATCTAGGTGTA